>NW_006768925.1:0-30045 GCF_000204055.1 Melampsora larici-populina 98AG31
TCCAGGCAATACCATGCAAAGAATATCAGTCTAAGGTTGTTGTATTATCAAAATCATCTCCATGATATACCAGAAATTGATTGACACATTTATACAAACACCTGCAAAATTTCATTCTGATTTTGATAGTTTGTTTTATTTTGATCCAAATTCAAAAGGAAAGAAGACCTCTCCAAACCTCAACAAATAGAGAAACTTGCAGATACCCTTTGTTGAATGACATAATGAGCTCACATATCAGTTTACTCCTTCTTCTCCTCAAGTCTGACTTTGAAGGTGCAATAATGTATATAAGATCTCAGTTCAATTTGATCAATTAGAATTTGATTTTCTGCTTTTCAAGATTTTGATCAAAAGATACCGCAGATTACTTAAGAAGATGCAATCTTCAACCCTTCTTGGTTTTACCACAAAAATATCTGCAATCACAGCATGAAATACCAAAATGTGATCAAAATTGCAGAGATATGAATAAACTACAGAGGGGAAAGTATGATTTAAATGTTAGGCAATGAGCTGATGAGATAAAATAGTATGTTGCAAAAGGTTATTGATACACCTGAGAGAACTGCTTCCCTATAAATTGGATGATGAGTATCAACAGTCACTGCCATGCATGCTCTGGGCGTATGACAGACAGTACCCAAAAGCACAACAGTACTATGATTTCCAGGATACGGGGTGGTGATCAATTTAAGGGATCAATCAAAAAAATTATATTTAGTAGTTTACCAGTTTATTAGAAAGATTTAGCAGGACAGGAAATTCAAAATGGAGGTTTTTGGATCAATTGAAGCTCTTATGGGCTTATGTGTTGGTCATTGGGTTAAAATTACATCATTTTATTTCACATTACTTATTAAGATCATTATAATTCATTCACAAACTCATTACAAAAAGAAAGAAAGAAAAAACAAAAGAAAAATTTGAAAATATAGGTATATAGGTTGGAAAATGGTTTTTAGGGTAGTAAAACTAAAGTTATGGGTATTATGAGGTTAGAATATGAAAGAACAACATTATATTATCCTTTGACAATTTTAATCTTGAAGGTTGATAAGAAGAAACAGAAGTTATTAGGGAAAAGGTACTTTTTTGAAGTTGGTAAACAAGAGGTACACATGTAATTTGGTTATGTAACAGTGGTATTAGTAATGAATAAGGTTGCCAAGAGGATTTTCCGGGATTTTTTAGGTTATAGGAAATGATGTCGCATTACATGAGCAAGAAAAAGAGAGTAGCAGCTGTGAAAAGTGAAGAAAATGGGTGAATTTTGTCAAAAATGAAGGTTTTCAGCTCATTACATATGTCAAATGACGTCAGATTAGTCTGATAGATCGCTCATTCAACGCATAAGAGTCGATTACATAATGTACAAACTTTAAACCAATAGTAGCGGAGGTGTTTGTAAAAATGTATAAGGCAAATAAAGAATTGGTGTGAATCTCGAATTTACAGTCACAAGTCAACATGTAATGCTAAAAACCTTAACTTCACAACTCAATATCTTACTCATCACTCATCAGAAATAGGTCATATGGGTGTCATAAATGATCAGTAACACGAGGGCTACAAGATTCACTTTAGTAATCAAAAATTGGAGCACATCTGAAAAAATTTGTAATCTCAAAATTTGGTTTTCAGCTAGTTTACGGGGTAGGAGATTTTTACACCGGGTGCTTTACACTGACCATCCCAGTGTAAAGCTCGGCCGGTGTAAAATTCAAAAAAGGGCTTGTAATGTAGAATTTTACACAGCCTTAATTTTTTTCTGGGCCGTGTAAATAATTACAGTGTTTGAATGTCGGTGTAAAAATACGGTAGCCGGCCGTGAACTGGAAATTTACACAGGAATTTTTACACAGAAAGACACAGTGTAATAATTTACAGTGTTAAAATCCGGACTCCGGCCGAAGCTTTGAATTTTGCACTGGGCCGGGTAACACTGACCCTTTTCGGTGCAAAGTTCCCTGTGCCAAATTACCAATGTGAGTCCCAATTTATAATTTTACACCGCAAAGAAATTTATTTTACACCACACATGTTTCATGCAAGGTCAAACCATGGAAGTTCATTCCCATGACGAACAAACAAGGAGAAGATACCTCGAATACTTACATATCAGGAACCAAACAAACAGACAGATATCCACATCGATCTTCCCCACACATCCGTGAGACCGGACAATGGATGATATATTGTGAAGTTGATTCCATATCGATCAACTTCACAATATATTGATGAAACTTTTGTCTTTCTATCGCCCAAAGAGGTGCTTTCAAGCACGATTCTTACCCAATTCCTCAACTTTTTCATTAATCAAGTTGAAAGACGAGACCTGTTTGAATCAGGTTGGTTCTAAATCGAAGATGGGTCATTCGGCCTCACACTATGATGGTGCCTTTGGAAATGAAGAAACTTCGGAAAGGAGTTCCTCTCCAGGCTTTACTCTTTGCAAACCAGACGCACAATATTCCTGGAAAGAAGATACTATTTCATCTCAAAACCATCCTTGCAAAGAAGAATTACCTTATTCTTTCGATTCCACATTTGTAAACTGTCGATACGTTGCTTCTTCATCCTCGACGGTGTCACCTACTTCCACTTCAGTATCAAGCTGCGCCATCACAGCTTCTCCATCTAAATATTCTGCTGCATCCCGTGATTCTTCCCCTTCTCCTTCTTTACATCTGGAAATGATAGAGATAACGTCGTCGCCAGTTCCTGGATCTCCTAAGGATCATGATGACACACTGGCCAACCTACCACGCCGTCCTAACCTCCAACTGCCTACCAATAAAAATATATATAAGACTTTTATTGATCATGGTTGCGATCTCGACGAGGAAGACTATCCGACATACCCAAACGGTGAAACCATCTATGTCAATGACCCCGAACATCCCGCCACGAACTTTTGATTTATTGCTTGGACTCATACTATGCGATCAGAAACCACAAAGAAAAAGGATTGGATTACAAGAAGGTATTACTGTTTGGGTGTCATCAAATGCACCAACAGCAATTGTCCTTTGGCTGGCTCTCCACCAACTTCGGGCAAAAAATTAGCCGAGATTTCAGAAGGGTGAGTCTAATATTTGACTCTTCACACCCAGTTAGTTGAACTTGGCTAACGGTCAATATGACTCTTCACCAGAGTTAAAAATTGTCCCATATCTACATGCGATGGCTATCAACAACATGTGAAATGTGACGCCAAATGTCGTATTGATACCAAGTTAGATGCTCAAGAGAAGGAAGGCTGGGCTTTACTTCGTCACCAAGGTACTCATTATCATGAGTGGCCCGAGGCCAAGAAGGCCAATCCTATCTCAAAAGATAAGTTGAAGGAGCGTGTCATCAATGACACAAAGACAGGGCCTATAGGATTAAAGGTATGTAATGTCAAGTTCATCCTTTATGATGTGGCCATTGAACAAATGTATAATTGTTCATCTATCAGGTCGGACAGGCGCATGTGGGTAAAGATCCAATTCGATCAGTAACCGATTTTCATCCATCATTTGGACATGCTGATTGTCTCGGCTACCTGCGACGTGATTTTCGACAAAAGGCGGGGATAATGACTAACACCCGAGACCCTGAATCTTGAGACAAGTGTCTTTGCACCATGATGGATTGGTCAAGGTATAATGATTTTTTCTGTAACAATTCGAGAAATGTCTCTGATATTATGATTGATTTTGTTTATTAGGAAAGGACTCATTGTTGTTTCTTCTTCCATTTCTGGGGCTGACGCGCACATCTCATTCCAAACTCCTTGGATGGCGGAGGTGTTGGTCGAACCCGATGACCGATCAGACACCTATACCGGTGGTCTTCTCTCTGACATAACTTATCGATTTTTTAAAATGGGTTATCTATTAACAACTTCAAAGTATTGTGAAACCATCAAGCGATGGGTGCCCGTCTTGTTCACATGGCTTGGCGGCCTTGAGGCGCTACACTACAAGATACACTTCAAAAACTTACTGCAACAAATTCAAAAAACTAACATGTCAGAGAAGAGTAAAAATATGATGGTAGAACAAGTTGTAGATTTTTCACTAGCTCAAAAAGTCGGATTTCAAGAAGCCTACATGGAAGTTTTTAATTGCAACAATAAGAACACAGCTTTATCTAAGTTACATGGATGTGAATGGCATTTTCTGCAGGCCGTTACACGTATTAAGAAGAATCATAAGATTGTCAAGTTAAAACAGGTGGTCAGTCTTTCTTCAGAAACTTATTAATTGTAAGTATCTTTCACACTGACAGTTTGTATGTTTTTTTTCAATTGCTATACCAAAAGGGCATGTGGGAGAAGAAATGCAAAAACTTACTTCTTCCTGACGGACCTGGTGTAGACAACCTTGACACCCGATTTGAGGAATTGCGGCGATTATTCCCACTGGCCAAGAAATGGATCGAATGGTGGAGTGCAGCAGACATCCAATCCATGCTTTTCCCTGCCCGAAAACGAAAACCTCTTGATGATCCACCCTTGCCTGGCGAAGAAAGTGATGACGAATCTGATGGACCTCGAAGACGGGCGGATTTACCTTCAACCACGAATGGACAGGAATCCATGCATCGCGTGTATTACATCTTGTGGTAAGTTTTTGGTATAATTAGTTCCATTTTATTAGGCAAAGTGGCTGATGAAGTGGTGGTTATGCGTATTTAGTGATGGTAAATGTGAGATTATACCGGGTATAATCCAACTGATTGCCTTTGCTCAGTGTATGGAAAAGGACTATCAATCGGTGAAGAAAGGTGTTTCCATTACTTATGGAAACACTTTGCAAGACACCTGGCAACAAGTCGTCAAAGCCATTGGGATGGCACCACCCACGAAACGGAAATTCACTCGTAATGATGGACGTGCCCCTGACACTACGGAAGAGCTCCTGGGAAACAAATCAAAAAAAAAGGATCACCCAAAGAAACTCGGTCGTCCCATTGGCTCTCAGAATATCAATAGAAACCCACTAACTACGTATCAATCTTATTCTTCTGGCAATACACCTGGAACTCGAAATAGATGTTGGCAAACAGCATCACTTGAGACGCTATATGCAATCTTCAACCTTACTTGGAGTCGATATTTAACAGTAAACAGCACCAACTTAGTGAATGTGCTTGCACGGCATTTCACCGCTCGATGCACCTTTGAAATCACTGGTTTAAAGTTTGCCACCAGTATGACAAGGTGGCAAACTTTGTTACATAAAGCTATTCAAGCAACTTCGAAATCTTACGAGGACGACAAATTCGCATCCGCTGACGGGTTCATTGAGCAATTACTAGCCCCAGTAAACGACAGAAAATCAACTCTCAGGCCCCTTTTTGAACACACAATGATCAAGACTGTGGCCTGTCCTCGCAATCCAGAGCATACAACCATCAATTCTCAACGTCGAGCAACCCTTCATGTCATTCCAGCCACCTTTACCAATGCCTCATTATCATATTCTGAAGTACCGCTATTGATTTCGAGATGGATGTCCGATGGTCTCAGCACGGAAGGCATATTATGCGGTCAATGCCATCCTGAAAAGAACCGTAAGGCCGGTGTCAGCGTCAAAAATCCGTCCTTTGTTCAAAATAACTTCAAGATCGAAATCACGGACCCTCTTTTGGCCCCGCTCCATCTTTACTTTCAAGTTGACGGCATTGTAGGTTTGAGTCCTACAGAGCGCGAACGCTACCAAGGAGAAACCAACTGGCCAGCTCGATTTAAGGCGGGTACAGTTGATTACTTTTTGGTTTCGCGTGGTTACTGGGCAAATTACCATTATTGGGCAAGAGTGGTTCGCTCAATTGACGGAATACTTGGTGTATGGCTTTATGACGAACGGGAAAATGGAGGGATAGCCCAGCTGGAAGGTGCCGATATTACCAGCATAGGTGGATGTTCTCCGGACACCAGCTGGTTGTTCTACTCGCGGAAGCCACAGGGAGAGGAATTAGACCAAATCAAGGCTTCTATACAATCTCTTTTGGACAGCTTTCCTGAAAATACCTCCAAGATTCCCTTCTCCATGCCGAGTCATAATTTCCCATTTGGAGGCCAGCTCACCGAAGACAACGAATGGCTTCCATCGCCTGAACGCACTACAACGGACGATACCAATCTTGACATTGATTTCAACCAGCCGTTGGAAGCTAGTATGTCTTCCGAGGAGGAAGACATCACCGTGGTCCCTCAAGACACTGTTGCCACGACGAAGATATCAGGTACGTCTATAGTATTCACTCTTCTCATCCGATACGCTGCTGGTGTGTAACATTTAACTTGATATATTGTCACATTTATCGGAAAGATTCGTAAGGCCAAATCCGAAGTTGCTGTTAAGGGTAACAAGTAGGTGACGAAGGTGACCAAACCTAAATCCCAAGTAGCAAGCAAGGGTGCCAAAGACGTGACAAAAGCGAAGACAGGTATGTCATCTATATTCAAAAAAATCTACGTCTTGATTGCTAACCAAAACATTGATTTTTGCTTTCTGAAATATAGGCAATTGGAAAGGATGGGCTCTGGTGGAAGATGTGCCCATCAAAGAGGAGGTAGGAGCGGAATTAGAACCCAGGGCTAAGCGACACCGACGTGGCTGACATACAAGATCATTCAAATATCGTGTTTTTATTGTTTTTATTGTTTCCTTTTTTCCAATTGAATGGCGGTGTTATTTTTTGGCGGACTGTGTAAAATTGCACTTTGTCCATGCTGAATTGCATTTTTACACTGTGCTTTTTTACACAACTTAGCTCGGTGTGAACAGCGCCGGTGTAAAATTCTAATTTTCGGGCGTGAGGTTGAATTTTACACTGGCATTCGTAGCACCGGGGTTTCCGGTGTAAAAATTGATGTGTAAAATTCAACTTCACGGCCGGCTACCGTATTTTTACACCGACATTCAAACACTGGAATTATTTACACGGCCCAGAAAAAAATTAAGCCTGTGTAAAATTCTACATTACAAGCCTTTTTTCGAATTTTACACCGGCCAGGCTTTACACTGGGGTAGGCGGTGTAAAGCACCCTGTGCAAAATTCTACCTCCCCCTAGTTTACAAGGAAAAAAATCACCTGTATTCATCATAAGAAGTGCTGTAGGACCCTGGAATACCCCTATGGAGGTGGGTGACGAAAAAGGTGCTTTTTCGGGGGCAAAACTCGACTATGTGAGTGTCCAAAAAGTGGGTTTTTTGCCATTTTCTGCCCAAATGTGCGTGACGTAAAAGTGGAGTTTTGCGGTGTGAGATCTTGATGTAAGTGACGTGAAAGGTGAGTTTTTGACCTGCCAGGGTTAGGTTTTATTACGCCCATGCTCCAATATGTTCTGTTCTGTTCTGTTCTGAGCCTCTCAGAAACTCTAAAGTTTAACCTTCCAGAGATCCACAGCACCTCAAACCGACTAAAACCGCATACAAGCAGCACATATTCCGCATATTCCGCAAATCCTTATATCAAACCTTATCAAACTGTTCAAAGCTTATTTGTCAAGATGTTGTCGACTGAAAAAATCCTCCAAAAGATTCTCAATCTGTGTGATAACTGCCCCGGACTTCGAGAAGGGACTCGCCACGATTTGATCTTCAAAGCATTCTCAAACGCTCCAGTTGCTAACAACGACGGGATGTGGCCATCAGTAAACACAACTCTTGATGCCGCATTTGGTAAAGATTGTGTTGTACAAAATATATCAAAAGGGCCCTTGGGGCTTCCGATGGTGGTTGATTGGGTCCGAAAAGCTGAAAAGCATCCCACATGGGACCTTAATGCTGAAATGCTTATCAACATCAAGCTGGATAACATTGTAACTGCGCTCAAAGGTGAATATTTCACATTTTTTGCATGTGAAACAACAAAGTGAGACTGATTCAAGTGTGATTCTCAAGCTGCGGGGGCTGAAGACCAATCCGATCCAAAGCTCAGCAACAAGCGCCGATTAGTATTCGACCCAGAGACGTCCAACGAAACTAGGCCTCCAGTCAAGCAACCCAGAACGGCGTGTCCTGACAAATCAACTGCCATCGAATCCAATGTCATCATCTTGTCCTCTGACGATGAAAGTAATGTGCAGAAAATTCAAGGTTCCAAGAATCAAAAGCATCATACGAAGAACACAAATGTAATCAAATTATGTCCATTATCCTGACCAGGCAATGACTGTAAGCGATGCAAGGTGGAGAAAAGTCCTGGTGGTAAAAATCTTTCATGTCATTGTGGTGCAAAAACAATCTGGCTTGGCAAGGGTCGTGTTAGATCAGCAGAAGCTCACTGGGCCACTGGTAAGTTGATCAGACAATTTTTACTCTATGTCAATCTTGATCCTAAGTCTAATGTACAAAAAAATCGTGACAGATATTTGCAAAGACAAGACAAAAAACCTCAAGAACAATACTCAGTTAACTTCTTATTTCAAAAGTACAACGGCCCCCAATCCTAATAATTTGATCTCGGTGGCTTGTCCGGGACTCAACGACGAAACATGGGAAAGACCAAAAGCTACACAATCAATTGCCGAATTTCTCTCCAAGACCTTCAGCATCTATCGTGGAAACCACCAACATGAAATATGCAGGGAGATTTTTGGACAGGACGCTCAAGAGCATAAGTTGACAAAGGAACAAAAATCTCAATTGATTGCGACGTTAGACGCTCGATCGAAATGGCAAGTCAAGAGGCACGGAGAGCGGAGTGCGATCTACTCGAGTGACTGCAAAAGGACATTTGTTTGTAAGAAAACCGACAAGAACCCTGTATGTAGCGCTTGTCAAGAAATCAAGGAGCTCCGTAGCTTGTTAAAAGCTCTCAATGTGAAGTATGCGGAAGATGATGATATGAAGTATTCTCGAAATAACTATATGTCCGATAACAACAACGCCTTTTCGCCCACAGCGTTGAAATTATCTGATTGTCGCCTCCTCAAAACTTCAATTGAAAGTGCTTCAAAAGGTGATTTTTCCAATTTTATGACGGTTGTTGCTGCCTCGTCTCGGAATGCCTGTTTGAAAATCGTGATGTGACACGTGGTATGATCAAGGCTGTTGCCATTAAGGCTGACCGCGAAAACGCTGGAAAGTCCATTCGAGGAATGAGGATTGACTCGTGCTTGACGAATTTGTGATGGCTCTAGGGTGCAATCAGCCCACGCGCTCTAAGTCTTTTCAACGACAACTTTGCAGGTCGTACGACTCGCAGTCCTACGAATGATACGAGCAAAAGAAGGTTTTCATCTAGATGACAGCCTTCACATTACCAATTTTACTCGAATTGCTCAAGTTCTGAAGGATCTTGGCTATTCGGGTCCGATTGCAGCTGCGTCTGATCAAACTGTCTGTGTCAAGCGTCTTCGCCATTATAATGGCTTTTTGGTAGGAGCTCAAGGAGGCGATATCCCTTTCAGCAATGCTTCTGAGCTTCCTGAACTTGTGAAATCAGTTTTCAAGAACAAACAGCTCTGCTCCAAAGTAAGTCATGCTTTGCTTCGCTTCATTATCTAAACCTTTTTTGACATTTATATTCAACTGTCACTTATCCAGATTTGAGCTTATACTATTCAAGTCCCATTACCTAATGTCCCAACATTCATAGTGGCATTAATTGCTAGTTGCGATAAGGAGACATCGAACGATATATTAGAAGGACACAAGAAGTTCCTGGAATTATCTCGCGAAGCAGGGATCAATATCCTTTCGATTGGTGCAGATGGTGCACCACCCGAACTTTCTGCTCAAGCTTCACTTGTTGATACAGCCACCCAATACTTTACTTACTCAAACTCAACTTACGATGTCCATATTAAGCTCCCTCTCGTTGGCCATCCTCCACGACCTGTGGTTATGGTTCAAGACCCTAAACATGCTCGTAAAACAAGTGCAAATCAGTTAGCCTCCGGAGCTCGTCTGCTCACGATTGGAAACTATCACATCTCAATACAACAACTTGCAGCAATCCTCCAGTCGGGCCGCAGTCTACTTCTTCATAGGGATGTATTCGACTGCGACAAGCAAGATGATGGGCGAGCCTTCCGCACCTTGAGCTCATCGACACTGGCGGTTTCACTCGCCGACAAAGATATGCTGGGTTTGTCTATCTACCTGTACGTCGCTGGAGAGATGTGTGACACCTGGTTAAACCGGTCAATCGGACATCGCGAGCGTATTCGATCGGCGTGGACTGCCGAGTTCTTCTTCAGGCACTGGAAGAAGTACCTCCTCAAAAGACAAGCTGAATCTCACAAGCTGATGAGTTTCTCTCAAAATTGTATATCACCTCAAAGCTTCAAGATATTTTCAACTCTTGCAACGTCCCTTCTCCAACTCATCATAGCTCATCGAGAGTTCTATCCGAACTGTCCTCTGCTTCCATGGAAACATGGCAGTGAACCCTGTGAGCATGGCTTTGGCTGGATGCGTGTGCTATCGCCGCAATTCACTGTGCTAGATGCTAGGATGATGATGCCTAAGTTACATCTTATTGTGAAAAATATCATGTCAGGAAAAATGAAAATACCGCCATCTGAACATATTCATTCCGGCTACCAATATGCATTCTGCGATGAACCCGACAGTGATAACCTCAAGATACTTACCAAATTCCCAACTGATATTGAGATATCAGAGGATCTGAAGACTGCATATGAACGAGCTAACCACCTTGTCACAATCTCTGGAATGGGTTCACTCACAAGTCTGATTTGTGACACTCCAGACGTAGATCTGGAGGAATCGTATGAAAACTCGCCTGAAAACTTGTCAGGTCTGCTCATTTGTTTCCTTTTACTTCTTTTTCACCCAAACCTTTGCTGAAATCTGACATTTTACGTTTAGATGTATCAGTCTGCGCCACTCAGCTCTATGATATAGAGTATAGATACAAAGTGGGTAGTTGTCCCGAAAAGGAAGTGCTTGAAGCAGCTGCAAACTTGACCAAGGAACAAAACGCTATCAACCTCTTTCTTGAAACCTTGCCCGAAGATTCTGAAAGTGAAAGCTTGAAAAACGCAGCTATGTGTATATCAAACCTCCTCAATCCAGCCCGTAAGCAAATCATCAATTCATACATCTATAGATTATTATATTCAACATAACTAATCCCTGTCTCTTTCTTTTTCTACTTGTAGCTGATCATCACCCAATCTTTGCCTCCAAGAGTGATGTAGCAATTGGGCCTTTAGTCATCAACAACGAGCTCATTGGTTCCACTCTCATAGCTATTTGAAAACACCACGACAGCGAGGTTGTCAAGCATAAGGGAAATGAGCGAAGTCTCATCCATCCTGATGAATTACATTTAGAATTGACGAAAACAACCAAGAGTGGTGGTTTAGATGCAAGTGCTTGCTCAAAGATCATCGCGGTTTGCTTTAAAAACCTGGAAGAAGTTCCAACTGGCAAAGCACGTCGACACCGATGGAATATCAATGTCAAGATGGATTTATCTGGAATTGTCAGAAATACAGCAACTTTTGGTCAAGCCCACTTGCAAGGGCTCCTTGACAGCGGCGAAATCAAGCGATCGAACCCTATCAAGCCCGGAAGCTTCATCATTGTGATCAAGAATCATGTAAGTTTCTCTCTTGACTTTGGTTGTAACAAGTCTGATGCATTTGTGATATGTAGACTTTGTATTTGGCACGAACACTGGTTGTCTATAAGCTTGTCAACAAAAAACACGCATTTGTGACAAGTGCAGACGCGAGGAAGGGTTTATTGCACATAGCTGCACAGATACTTTTCTACAACCCGGCTTATCCAGTCATAACACCGACCCAAGGCTTGGCATCAACTGATTTGACATATTCTCTCTTGGATGCTACCGATGTAGTATATGTATTTGAGCCTTCTGCTGGCTCAACATTTCTTGATTGTGGAGATGGTTGCTATTTGCTTCCAACAGTCATACGTGACATGCTTGGATCTGTGCATCTTGACAAGTTGATAGACTGTTATTATGATGAATTAGCACGATTGAAATCTCGGCCCCATGAGGGGGAGATCTCTGACTAATATTGAATGCTTATATATACAAAACTACAATAATTAATGACTACGGCTTAGCGTTAGCGGAAATCGCTGACCATGATATGAGCTTTATGTGATGAAACACAATTTTGCTAGCATACATATCTGGGACCCAAGAATGTTTCAAAGCCTTTTCCTTTTGTTTTCTCTGAGGTGGGTGACCAAAAAGTGGCTTTTTGGGGGCCAAAAATCTAAAAACCAGCGGATGTAACACTACGCCATATGACTAATATACCATGGAGTTTACAAAAGTCTTTTCATTTACAAAACTCAAATCATTTTCTGAACTCTAGGGATTAGAAACAAAAAATGAGATTTCAAAGTACTATCTTTTTATCAAACATAAGTCATATCTTGAATCACAGTATCATCTTGTAAGCTTATCTGTGTCTTGAAACACTGCTTGAGTTTTTTTTTCACATACATCATAAACTTCTACATCATAATCCCACAGAAGCACAACTAATTCAACTCATTTGAGGTTGTGGGGGTTTGTACATATATATTTATCTTTCAATTTCGATTGTGATGACATTTCCAGAATGACCTGTTAACATTAAATATACACGCACAAATTGTGGAAAGGACCAGGATTACACATTGAATTCCAACAACATACATGAATGAGTGAAAAAAAAGGATACAGTGTGTCAAACACATTGACAGCCAGTGTCATCAAGGCGAGAAAACCAATACTTTGAGGGAAAAGAACTAATCAAAAAACTTATAATCCTTCCAAAAAAAGGACAACCTCGTCCAAGACCGGGACTGGATCAATATCTAGCTGACCATAAAATAACGGGTCTTCGGATTTCACGCGTTGAAGCCACTCGGAGGAGTAACAGTCGATGGGTAACCCGTATGGTGCTGGGAGTGAGCTGAGAGGCGCGTTTGTTTGACGGATTCTTGGTCGGGAGGGGCGACCAGTCTTCTTTCCTGCTGAATTAGGTATGCTAGCCTTTCTTTGCTCCATGTACCCATCTAGTAGAATGCAAACATGACCCAACTTTTCACTACGCCATTCGAGATTTCGCACCAAGCAAGGTAGACCATGTCGATTTGGCCCTTCACTGGTTCCTTCACGGTCGGTCTCATCATCGCTGCAAGCATTTTCCATTATCACTGAAAGCTTGAACAGCTGAGCGGGTTTTGAGAAGATTGCTTTGTCTCTCATTTTCTTCAACTTCATTTCAAACAATACAAGAAACTAGATCAGTGATTTGTACAAAGCAATACGTATGATAGGTGAGAGATAAGACTGACTTTTTGAAGTCTACCAGCTTGTCGGACTCTGCTTTGTGACTTTTCTAGACGCTCTGGTTCCCATGATTGCAATCGATATCTATAATTGATTAAAATTGAGTGTTGAGGATAATTAATCAGTTCTGGATTTGCAGTTCAAAGCAAGACATTGATGAAACATTGATTCAAAAGCTTCACATACCGCTTTGATAATGATCGAGCATAGGTATCCAAACATTTGGTTATGAGAGTGTCATTTGCACCACCAGTAGCTACTCCATTGTACTCCCCACACTCAACTAACTTGTAGAATATTTTTGAAGCAACATTCCAGATCCACTTGTTTCCATTTGATGCGGCTGACTTTGAGAAATCCGGACGAAAGCTTGATAGACCTGCAGCTTCCAACATGCTCTTCATGATTTGAAGCTGTTGAGGTGTTGCATCCTTATGACCAGGTCCGTTCTCATAAGGGAAGCAAGGATCAGTTTCGTCGCGAGTTCCTGATGTGGAAGGGTCTTCTGGTACATTCGTTGTATCGTCTGTCGGATCGGGTAGCTTTGAGCCTTCTTTGATACCTAGCAGTGTGTCAACATGAAATCTGATGCGATCCTACAAAATCAAAAATGTGAACAATCAGACATTGATTATGTGATTTGACATTTGTGATGTATGAATAGAAAACCTACGGCAGTACGTCCTCCACGTCTTTTGCTGGGACTCGGAGTAGAATCACCATCGCCAAGTAGTCCACTCAACTTGTGTACAACTTTAGTCAATGCTTTCAATTCACTTTCGAGGTATTCAACCTTTTGGTTAGTCCGCAGCAAAAGTAAGTGAAGATTCTCGATATCTGGTGTTCTGCTCTCAGGCATAGCAGAGCTGATTTTGATATACAGAATCAAAGTGATAAAATTGAAATGGTAAAGTAAGTATTGAAGTATCTCCAACCTTGTTATACGAGAAAGAGACTTACCTTTCTTGTGGAACCTCTGATTCAGGGTTCTTAGGAGGAGGAGGGCCACTTTTTCGAGCTTTGACACAAGGCGAGGGGCGGCGGGAATGTGCCTGACTGAGATCGAGATCGGTATCGGATTGGTCTGTGTCGTCATTGTCTGGATTCCAGTCGGAAATTGAGGGTGAGGGATTTCTCGCTTTCGATTTTCCTTTATCCTTCTTTGATTTTGGTTCTGGTGAAGTAGAAGAGAGTATTGTAGGGTGTGGTCGAGGGTATAAAAGCCGGTTGTGCTCCCTGCTCGGAAGGATTGGGACTGAAGAGCCAGCTTCAGGTGTGATAGCGGCTGAGGTCTGTGTAGTCTGTGTACTTGATTCGGCTGAATATAATTGGATAGAAGGAGATCAGTATTGGATGACAAAATATGAAACAGAATGTAGGTTGAAACTTACTCCCTTGCTTAGGATGAAGATTGTGTGTTGCAGGTGTGAAGTCGAATGAGTGATGGTCCAGCTTGGAGCATACTGGAGGTTGACCAAACTGTTTTTGTGACACCAAAGGCAGCGTAACTGGAGCAAGAAAACTGTTTGATCAGTAACTGGAGCAATTCAAAGCTGTATCTGAATGATCCTTACTCAATTCGTGATAGCTGTTACAATTTTTTAAGAGCTGAATCCTGCTAAAACCATTAGTGTCTAATCCAACATCTTTTAGCATATCAACCAATTGTGAGTCGTTGAATTGTTCGAAGTTGATCTGATTGTTTGGAGGGTTGACAGTGGTTCGCACTGAATCATCGGAAGGTAAGTGTGTGGTCTTTTTGATCGTTGACTTCTTCCTAGATCGGACCAACTGGCTCAGAAGGCGTGGTTTCTTCTTGGTGACATGCTTGCCGAGGAGATCAAGAACTCTTTCACGGGTTGTTGTGGGACCGACTGATATTCCGAGTCTCTCAAGAACATCTTTCTCAGAGACTGGAATCGGCATAATGATCAGCAAGTCTGATCAATATTATACTCATCAATACTTTGAACGCTAGAGTTGAACATACCCGGCTCTGTTTCTGAATCACTGATTGTTTTGCGCTTGGCCGCTTTGGTACTGGACTGATTTTCAGCTTGGTGAGCAACGGTCTTTGTGGTATCGCGTCGTCGACTCCGGAGGACCCGGCTGCCTGCAGCAGGTTCCTGGGATGACATGGGCAGCTTTTGGTGATTAAACAAAGAATAAAAATAAAAGTATAGAAAGAGTGAGAGTGAGAGTCGTACAAAAAAAATTGAAAGTATATGCGAAAAAGTGGGTATTGGTAGTCTTGATGTGAGAACAAATGTGCGAACACACTTCCTTTTTAAGGGTTTGATTGTCGCATTCTGAACTATCGTGTGAGATGTTGCACTTCTGATATCATGAATCATTGGAATCAGGATATCCCCCAACCTTTGTTTGTGTCGCCACAGTGATTTCCGAATGGGAAAATAAAAGCGTGACTCATCCAGATTTGAAAGACGTGCTCTTGCACCTTTCATAATTTCTGTTATGACTGTCATCAGAAACTAAGCAACTTGGCCTTGATGAGATATACCAGTGATGGTGGGTTGTTTAGTCACATAACAACAGCCAATTGTTGTTAGGTAATTATTGTAAGATGATGACTTATGAGCAATGGCATTCCTTTATGCCGTATTCGATGCCAAACAGGGTATAGTCCCCAATGCTTGCTCACGTTGTGAACAAGGAACACAACACATCATGAGGTTGAATTAAGAGCGTGGTACACTGGAATTCCATCAAAAGCTTTTCCAATTGAATTCAATTGGTTCAATGAAGACTTTGAAAGGAACTACTTATCGAAAATGAATTGAAGACATTTGTTGGATTACATAAAAAACTGATATGAAGTACTCTCAATTGTTTGTCAAGAATCGGGGATGCAATCTGAAGTTCATGCAATTTATAAAAATCCCAAGTATAACAAGATAACTTTAGAGAAAAGAGATAACTTTGGAGATAACTTTAGAGAATATAAGAAACAAATTGTAATAGCACAACCATACAATAATACACTATTAAATTTGTAAATCTGAGACCGAAGTGTCATTGGTAGGTGAAGCATCATCTTGCTCCGCCGAATCAGATTCAGAATGAACATCATAATAATCTTCGAGGGACTTTCCAGGTCCTAATAACTCCCTCAGCGCTCGCGCTTGTCCCCTTATCAAGATGTCAGAGATTTCCAACTGGTGCTGTAGGTCAATTGCGTCTACTTGAAGATCATCAACTTTGCTTTTGAGAGTTGCAATGTTCTTCATTGCTTCATCTAGCTTGGAAGAATGTTGAGCAGTGGTTCCGGCTAGAATAAACAGGAGTCAGCTTGAAGAATTGGAATCTGCTACAGAAGTGAAAAACACATACCATTCGCTTGTTGTTGTTGGAGATCTCGGAAAAGATTTATGCTGGCCTTTTTCTCCATCTCTTCAAGCGAAGTTTCAAGATGGGCTAATCGTTGTTCTAAAGTTCGCACTGGATAGATGATTTAAAGAGAAATACAGTTGCTTAATAATAATATTGAACAACGTGATTGTGGGCTTACCTTTCTCTTCTCGTTGTTGCTCCTCTTTGAAGATATCAACTCCACTTTTCTTGTTCAAGGGAGAAAGATTTTCATTCAGGTTGATAGCTGGGATATCCCGGCCGATCACTGGACATATTTTTTAAGATTTCAGCTCAACATCTTGCAACAAAGGTAGAAGAATAAGAGAGAGAGACAGAATTACCTAGATTCCCCACCTCAAAGACTTCAGTATCGGAAAACTGAATAAGATCCATATCGTCTGAGACATGAGCTGGGTTCGATGCCTTGACGTTGGTGAATTCTTCTTGTGATTTTGATTCATTCCAGCCTTTGTGTCCTTGTGAGTGATGCGGATCGATGTTGAAAAACATGTTAACCGGGCTGGTTTCTCTTTTGATAGGAGAAAGTTTGGGCACACTCCGATTCGTTGAAGTCGGAATGCGTGAAGTGCCACTTTGATCATTTATATGAGACCCAAAGAGAGATTGTTTGAGCCCTTCGAGTCCTTTTTTTTCATCCTCATTGCTAAGACTTGAGATTGATGAAATTCGTGGTGAAGAAATGGACACGCCCTCGATTCGATTGGAAACAATCCGCTTTGACCGTTGACGAACAGTACTAGTGCTGTTTGCCGTCTTGGAGCGGCTTGAGGCCTGCTACAGAATATCAGAATCAATGAAAAAAGGTAACGATCAAAAGTTTGATGCTCACTTTCTTCTTTTTCAACGTCTTGGACGTGGACGTGCCCCAAACTTCACTTTCCGGCTTTGCTTCCATTCCTAAGTCAATCAACAAGTGTGATCAGGATGTATATACGGTATCTGACATAAAAAAGGGAAGTGACCAACCAAGTCCTATGCGTTTATGTGGATGAGAAAACTCCAAATCTTGAGATGCAGAGCGCTTGACTAACGGCTCTTTTTTCTCCAAAGACGTTGAGGTTATAGGAGAGGTAACTCGAAGATCTTCAAGAGTAGGATAGATGTTGATCATTGCAGAAGCAACCGCTGGGGAATCTGAGGTCGGATTGGGGAAAACTATCAAGAACGCGCATGAGCGTCCTCAGTATCTACGAATCATGAAATCACAACTATATGAGGAGATGAAAAAGGAGATGAAAATTCAAACTAACATTCAGGTTGTTTCTCTCGGACAATATTTGCTACCTCGCCTTTGCTGATATTTGATCTTATGGGAGTCATTGGATGATGAATGCGCAACCAGTCAAGCATAGTTTGTTTACCAACAGATGGGTTATTGGGGTCGAGAAAGGTTTCTAAAGTACCTCTAGCACTAGGTTCGGACATATTTATGATATGAGAAAGTGAAATTAGGATTCAAAGAAAAGAGATTTCCTGTTGGAAGACAAAGTATTTGAGCAGAAGAGATGGTCGAAAATAAATGTTGAGGATGTATTTATAAAGTAAGATGGAGAAAGAACCGGGCCGCTAGAGAGTTAACTTGATGTGAGGGAATGAATCCATCAAGATACGTTAGATACCTATCTTCATTCAAAGGAGAACTTTTTTGTATTCGGAGTTAAGTCGCGACCCCAATACTACTGTTGCACCGTGAGTTGTTCACGGCATCCTTTATGACTCAGAAGCCACAGACAAGGAGCCTTTTATGTTTTTAATTTATGATCGACTCATAAATTTCCATGAGTCAGTCCCACATTTCTCCTTTCGGCAATTACCTGAGGTACATGACAACCAAACAATGGTTCAGGGTCACATATCAGTATCTATGATGTTGTTGTTCAATGTGTTACTCGGACCAAATTTCCAATGTTTCAAACAATGGCAAACAAGTGATGGTAATCATTCACACGCGTATGCTTGCCATCCATCCAGGATGTATCAACAAAAAAGGGGGAGACATGATATATAGAAAGGCCTATGTTTTTCCTTAACCTGATGTTTCCTTTTCCATCAACTTATTCTTTGTTCGTTGGCTTGTTTAACTAAAGGCGTACGTTGTTCCTCAACGTTGATTTTTCCTTTTCCATTGACTTATTCTTTGTTCGTTGGCTTGTTTGACTATCATTTAGAATCATTTGTCTCAGTAGCCCTTCTCGCCTTTACCATCAAAGTCATTGTTGATTGAGAAGTCTCCGATCTAGTTGTTATTATATCCTTTGATCTTGTCCGGTGATTGATACAGTTCGAAGTGTGTTATGCTGTCTTCATTTTTCTACTTACACACATGCTGATCATTTGTTTGGAAATCTTCATGATCTTCGCTTTCATGGATATGTAGAACTTCAGACTCGCCGTCATGCCACCAAGAACACGTAACCCCTCTTCTGCCCATGGCTCGCCTCTCAGTCCACCTGGCGAAGGATCAAGACCTGGTCAAACCTCTCCTCTTGCATCGGCTCAACGTTTCCGACGTCCACCTCCAGAAGACCCAGTGGCTGCCAAGGTTCAATCTCTTTCGACAGAGGCGCGGATCTTCCTGACCTACGACTTTGACTCTATCAGCCACAAGCCTTTGAAACTACACTACTACAACATCATATACCTTTTCAATCCCGCTACCAAAAGTCGACCTGGTGACAAGAAAGATGCACTCAAGAAGGTCTTTATCGACGAAGTGCGCCCCCTCCTCAAACCATATCTCTTACCTCCTCCTTCTACGCCTATGGAGACGGATTCAGCAGACCTCGATTTTGACCCACTGAGCCGCAAAACTACTCGCCCAATGCTCGTGAAAGCCATTTTGAGCAAGTCGCCCAAAACCGATGTATCGCCCGGTGCCACTATCGATGATGTTCTAATTCTATACAAGCGTTACGTCGATCCTCACCTTAAACTTCCACCAAATGATCGCTTCACAAAAAGACCCCGGGCTGTCCCTATCAACAGACTCAAGAGTGAAAGTATGGAGGACCTTCTTCTTGCTTTGCGATACCTTGCGCCTCGAGTGTTTGTACGTTCCTTGGCCATGAACAAGAGCTGCCTTATGGACCTCTATATCAAGTTTGTCCACGACAAGACTCCTGATAGGCCCCTGATCCTTGGGTACCATTACACCCTTTTGGATCTATCACCATCGGATCTTGTTTCAGAGTCTATGGAAGAAGACGTTGTCGAAGGGGCAAAGTGTAAGATTCAGATTTCCTCATACGTCTTCTGGTAAATTTGCATTTAGTATTCTGCAGAAGAACTGACTGGATTCATGAACTTCTAAATCATTCATCAATTTATTTGTATCTGTAGAAAACAAAGAATGTCATATGATTCACACTCGTCAATCAATCACCGAATTCATCAGAAGTTTTTTAGTTTTCATGCGCTCATGTCATGACTATCCCAGATAGTTGAAGATTTCTTGTATTTTTAATCGTCCGTTTTTTGTGTTCACTCACACTGTTCCTCCACCCTTCTTAAATTCGGACTAGACCCTTGACTTCAAGGTGGACTTCAACGTACTCCTATTCAAGAGATTCACCCATCATATCTTTTTTTTATTGTCTGATCATATACATCAAAACCCCAAAAATAAATTTCTTTGATTTCTTTTTTTAAAAAGGTCTCATACCTTCAAACCCCCAAAAAAATTGTCTCTCCTTTGTATTATCATCCGTGAAATTGATCCTTGCCTGTTTGTTGTTCACCAATGCCTCCGCGACAACATCAAACCAGACAAGCCCATCGAGTTGTGTGTACATGTGTTGCTTACGAATGTTCTCAGCAACAATATCCCGACGCCAACGGAACCTACCACCCTGGGGTTGAGGTTTTGCCTGAGACACGTGCTGCTCACCAACGCGCCGATTTTCGAAACAGCTTACCAAAATCGCCTCGTACACCAGGTCACTCAAACGAATCATCAATTAATTTGGCTCAAGATAATCTGCTTTCACCCTTGAGACAATTACGTATAACCTCATCACCTTCTACTCCGCGCAATGATCAACATGTAGATGATGAACTTACTCACGGAAGATCATCAATACATCATTCAAGTCAACCAGATGAAGAAACTTCAAGTCAAGCGGCCGAGGTAGAGTCACCAACAATCCCTGCAACCGATTCTCTTCCCAAATCTCAGAAGTCAACCAAAACATGCTCTGAGGCAGCCTTAGCAAAATCTTCAGGTCAAACGGTGTTTGATTGTGGTCAGTATCTTTTCAGTATATCCTGTCAGTTGACTTTCTCATGATCGACTGTACTGATTTGTTACATGATCACTTTTTACTCTTTCTAGATCGTTTTCATGGATCCGACTTAAAATCGGCGAATCCACTCATTCTTCATACTGCTCTCACAGCTTCCATTCTCGACATATTTGGACAGTCCTCAAATTCAATCACGAAATGGTTCCTTGATATCCAGATCATCACGATTGAGCTGTCTACAACATATGGAATCTTACCTACGAAGTCATCGATCCGGCAGATTCTTCCTGAAGAAGCTGCCACTCTCAAGAAAATCCCTAGTTCAGCTACAACAACCTTCCGATGGTTAAAGCTTGATCCAGTCCTACAATACCTGAACTGCTGCTCCTCGTGCTTTGCGATGTACCCCGAGAATAGCGCACCGCCTCAATGTCATCATCGTATTGCAAATATCCCGGGTGGACCTTCTGATTCCGTTGATCCAAACAACGACGCCGGTTCTCCTCCATCAGAAGACAACGACCCAGAATTTTCAGACTCAATATGTGGCGAGCCTCTATTCAAATATGTTCGTGGTGTACAGAAGCCTGCTCGCCGTTATGCATTCCAGAGCCTCTCAGATTGGATTTCACGTCTCCTCTCTCGACCTGTAATTGAAAAAGAGCTAGAGGTTTCAGCATCAGAATCCTCAAAACCGTTCGATCCAACCGCCAATATTCACGATATCTATCAGTCTCGACTATGGAAGGAGTTTCGTGGTCCAGATGGGAGCCAGTTTACTAGTAATAGCAGTAACTTAACCTTCGCTCTTTTTGTTGATGCAATTAACCCATTTGGTAATAAACAAAGTGGGCATCACACTTCCATCACATTCGTAATCCTTGTTTGTCTAAGTCTCCCTCCCAATCTTCGACATCAACCCGAGAACGTCTTTGTAGTGGGGATCGCTCCCGGACCTCGCGAACCCTCCCTCGAGCAAATGAATTGGATCTTACGACCACTTGTCACCGAACTTCAAGTCTTATGGTCAACAGGATTACTCATCTCTCAAACTCACGAGTACCAGGATGGCCGCCTTATCAGAGCAGCGCTGTTAGTTTTTGTTGCAGATATTCCATCTCTTCGTCGCTGCCTTGGATTTCCCAGCGCTACTGCGACTTTTTTCTGCTCTTTCTGTCTCCTCAAGAAAAGCGAAATCAACAACTTTGATCAAGACTCATGGGAACCTCGTACGTGGTGTCAACATCACAAATGGGCATGTGAGGCCCGTGATGCTAAGACAGTGAAAGAACGCAAGAAGATATTCAAAACACACGGAGTGCGCTACTCAGTGCTTATTGAACTTGATTATTGGAACATCATCGATTATCATGTTGTAGATTCAATGCACAACTTACTTTTAGGTCTATCTTCTTGGCATGTTCGACGTTTTTGGGCGATGAAGGATCTTCAAAATGACGAAGAGAAGCTACCACCAATTAGTACTGTCGAGCTTCTGAAGCTCGTTGCTGAGCATTCAGAACCTTTACCTCATCGTCCCAATTCACCCGCACTTGATTCTGAAAGAGACCCCGAAGGACTGGATCAAAATATTAACGATGTCGAGTTTTCAAATGATACCTCGTCAAACGATCAAGAGTTCAATCCGTTCGATGACGCTGGATGGAAGGGAGAGTGGAATCCTCCACCCCTTGAGGAGATCATCTTCGATGCTGACGTCCTTCGTCACATCAACTCTATACTTCCAAAGATTCACACTCCAACTTGGATCAAACGTCCCATTCCTGTTCTAGGGAAAGCATCGTTTGGGAAGCTGAAAGCAGACGAATGGAGAAGCTTGATCACCTTGCAGCTTCCATTGGTCTTGATCCCAATGTGGTCGGGCAAAGATCATATTAAAACATCACTCCTCAAGAATTTCATACACTTAGTCTCAGTTGTGAACTTAGGACTCAAACGTGTCATCAACTCTACTCACATCGAACGTTACCGCTATCACATTCGGAAATATTTAGAAGGTTCTGTTTTACTTTTTCAGCACTGCAAGCTTGCTCCGAATCATCATATTTCTGTTCACCTTGCCGATTGCCTTGAAAAATTCGGACCAGTACGCGCATGGTGGTCATTCCCCTACGAGCGGTTAATGGGAAAGATCCTCAAGGCAGAACACAACAATCATATAAGTAAGCAAGCTTGAATTCATTGTTCCTTTTTCAGAATCGAGCTTCACTGACCACTCTGTCTCTACATATTCAACAGCCGAGCTTGAAATAACGTTTCTGAATAAATTTTGCCGTGCATCAAACCTTTTAGCTTTGATTGAAGATGATAAACTTCCTGAGACTCTAAAACCATATACTTCACGACTTCAAGCCCTATATAACCCACCCTTGCGAAGGCCACGTCGACCCTCAAACTCGAAGCTTTCCGCTCTTTCAAATGATGTCCTCAACCTACTCGTTGATTATCTGAACAACACAAAGAACGAACCATGTGTATGGCGTCGCCCAGATGATTGGGCCCTACTGAGCAAGAGTGACTCAATGGGTTACTCTCCTGTAGCCGCTCGTGCTCAATTCTATAAACAGGTCGAACACACCGACGGATTGATTTCTACTTTCACTCAAAATCCAGATAATTGCTGTATCTATTTCAAGGACTCAAAAGGTTCTGATTGCTTTGCTCGAGTATATTCAATATTTAACCATAGTAGGACTTCTCTACCATCTGGAATTTCTACTGATATATGGCTCCATGTACAATGCTTCCCCCGTTTACCACCCATACACCATAATCCTTTCGGCTTAACTGACCAGTCAGAAGTACAATGTGCATTGAGATTGTGGACTCCTACCGAGCAGAAATTAATCAAGCTAAATGAGGTAATTGCACAGTGTGTATGGATCATGTTCAAACCAGGGGAGATTAATCAGAATGTGAATGTATCTACAATAGGCTTAATTATCTTAAAACGCTGATTGTAAATACTCTTCTGAATTCGAGCTATCTCATTTTTTATCTTTATGAATTGAATCAACACTTTGGAATGGATTTGGTTTTGACTGAATGTAAGATGTACCATTCATCAAGTTCTCAGCATCTCTAGAAATTTGAAGTACGTGCATATAAAGGAAAGTGTAAGATTAAAAAAACGTCATTGCACCACCTGCTAGTGAGAGCCACTATATTAAATTGTCAAGGTAAATTATTCAAGCCTGTTACATCCGGTACCAGTTGCCCAGCATCTATGTCATATTGAATGGATGGCTTGTCATTGAACATGAATTAGCACGCTGATGTCTGTTTTGTGATCATAAGAGTTCAGAAAACGTTTTGAATTTTTCAAATCCAAAGACTTTTGTAAACTCCATGGTATATTAGTCATATGGCGTAGTGTTAATGGGAGTTGAAGACAGGAGGGGGGTATTGAAATGTGGACTTGTCCGTTTTCAGAAAAAAAAGGAGAATGGCCTGATTTTGGCTCAAATAAGTAGCCTATTAAAAAAATAAGGAGCTCTTGGGCTCTTTATTTTAAGTAGCAAAATAAGCTACTTATCAGTACCAAAGGACCTTTGGAAAGTTTGAGAATTTCCGTTCCAAACGGACTTTTCAAAATCTGACTGCGGATTTGATTGGTTTTGAGGTTGTTGACCATTGTAAAAGTTGGAGTACATTGTTATATATACTTTGAGATGATTCTGGGATTGCTGTTCCCCTTTTTTCCTTATCATTTACGCCGTTATTATTTTGTTTATCATTATAAACTTATTTTAATAGTACCTGGTCACTTAAATACGCCCTTTATTAGAGCTATAAAGAGAAATTTACTTTAGTTTTATAGTCAAAAAGACTTATTGGGAGTAATATCACAAAGATGTTGCTTATTTTCTTCAGTTATCATTTGGGAATAACACTATAGCAGTGTTGATAGTAATAAACATTGTGCTTTGAAGTTAAAAATATGTGTGAAGATATATTTCTCTGGTGCCTTATCTGTACTCAATACAACAGTGTCTTTTCCTGATTGTTTTGTTTTAGAAGAGCAGTCTCAGACAACTTCTACTAGTCATTTTATTAGTAGATTATCCTCTTCCAGCTCTGTTTAACCCTTGTTGGGTTATAAGTTCTACAACGGCAGGGACATCCTGCAGGGATGTACCAAGTAAAATGCATCTCTGGTATGTGGATACATTTTCCATTGACACAGACACATCACATTAGGTCTTACAATAAAATGTGAATAAAATTGCCCCCTTTTCTTCCTCACATATTTAGAGTAAGAATTCACAACAATTGCACTACAAAAATCAAAATATGTGAGACACTCATAGATATTCCCAAGTTGAGAGTGGAGCAACCTGGAATGCATATATCAAAGCAGGTAGGGGTGTTGATGAATTCTGCTCCTGTGACTAAATTGTTATAACTCGGATTGTGTAACACCTGTGAAAGATCACATATCAGATGTCACACTTTAGATTAGCACACTTGAGACCGCGCACGCTTGTACTTGCTCTTTTCCCCATCTGACAATCTAAATACCAAACCGGATTGCCCAGCCTCTTCCCTCGTCGCCAGAACCCCGTGACCAGGTCATAACATATTGTCAGATCTCTACTGACGATCGAAGAGGTATCTAGAACCGAACAAATCAAACCCCGAACGAATTATCAGCGAATCGATCAGAACTTAGATTATAATTGATACAGACCAACCTTAATTAACCTGCACAGAAGATCCAAGATTAGATTTCGAGTTAGGACTCGCGAACTCACCAGAAGAAGAAACCTTAACTTAAACATTCAGATCGACACTCACACACTCTAAAACATAAGCCAACACGTCTCCTACATTCAATACCCCGCAACTAGACGAAGAAGAATCGGACGATTCTAGTTTTTTCACTCCGACTCAACGTTCTGCCTCATCTCATACCCGCGCACCCACAGATATGGAGGTTACCACTGCCCAGATGGAGGAGATGCAACGTCAATTGAACGAACTTGCGAAGTCGCTAGCTGAGGAAAAACGCTTACGTGCTCAGGCCGAGAGCGAAATTAGCTCAATGCGGAGTACTCAAGCTCAACATCAGACTCCACCCGCTCCTGTAACGAGTCAAGCCCTAGCAGCACAACCTGAGATAGCGAACGCACCTAAAGGTCCCAAGGTTGCGACGCCTGACAAGTTCGCCGGCGCTAGAGGTAACCAAGCTGAGGTCTTTGCCAGCCAGGTGCAACTCTACATGATGGCACACCCGTATTTATTTCCGGACGATCATAGCAAAGTGGTATTTTCACTTTCTTACTTGACTGGCACTGCCAGCGCGTGGGCTCAGCCGCTCGCTAAGGAGCTATTCGATCCTAAAACGCGACACCTTGTCACTTTTGACCGATTTGTCAAGAATTTCGAAGCAATGTTCTTCGACACCGAGAAGAAATCGAAGGCTGAGAAGGCTATCCGAAGTCTGACTCAGAAAGGCTCGGTAGCAAACTACACTCACGAATTCAACTTGCACGCCGCGAACACCGGTTGGGAAGTTCCAACTCTGATCAGCCAATTCGAACAGGGCCTCAAGAGGGACATCCGTGTTGCCATGGTCCTTGTTCAAGACGGCTTTGAATCAGTCGAACAAATAGCTAACCTCGCTATCAAACTGGACAACAAACTTCACGGCGTGCCAGAAGCCTCGTCCGCGACCTATACCCCGGCTGCTGATCCTAATGCCATGGATATATCAGCATCTTACACCCGACTGTCTGACGATGAACGCAACCGACGCCTCAGGACTGGGTCGTGCTTCAAATGCGGAGTTCAGGGTCATCGGTCTAACGCCTGTCCAGACCGTCAAAAGGATCAATTTACGGGAGGCGGCAAGGGGAGAGGTACATATCATAAACGCATAGCTGAGTTAGAAGTCAAATTAGCGGCCATGAGTAGTAGAAATGATACGCGGAATGATCAAGGGGAAGGCAGTAGTAGAGCAGACCTTGCAAAAAATGGAGGCGCTCAGGACTGACTGTTGTGCCTATCCTGAGCAGAGGGGATATAAAGAGTGATATTAAAGTTGGTGCTAGTGAAGTGTTTAGATGCAATGAATTTGATCCACGTTTATTTGTCAAAACCTCGCTGTCCACGCTCCCCAATCCCCATGCCACAACCATTGAGACACCCCCTTCACTGTTCCTGATTGACTCAGGGGCAACCCACGACGTCATTGGAACGGCGTTTGCCATCAGAGAAGGATTACTGAACCACGCCACCGACAGCACCAGGAGTGTTACCGGCTTTGACGGCTCTGTAAGCCAATCATCGCACAAAATTGAGATGTTTATTGGCCGAGACTCGACCCCCACACCATTCATCATTACACGACTCAAAGACTCTTACGACGGTATACTGGGTATACCATGGATTCGACGCAACAATCACCTTATTGATTGGAAGAAAGGTACTGTTAACCTCAATAACACCGACATCGCGGCCATGACAAAGGTCTCGTCAAGTCTGACAACACCTCCACTTCGTCCCGAACTGGAACTTTTGGAGGACGCTAAGAAACTTGACGAGGGGATGGGTATCAACACCGATACATTACCATCCCCGCAATGTGCGTATGAAACTCTCTCTAAATCACCCTTATGTCGAGCAACTAGCAAGCGTGATCTTTTCGCAGAACCACTGCCTCACAAGAGTGAACCAGACCCGAACATGATCACCATCGGACACCACAGTCCAGACTCCACTGCGACTGCTACGTCAGTCTCGTCCATTCCGCCACACACCCCAAACGGTCCACATGAGGAGCCCAAGGGGCATGCTAGGATAAGAGACGAGGGGGCTTGTGTTTTAACAAACACATCACAGCCCCCGCAATGTGAGTTCGACATTAATTTCCCATCTCCACCTATTGAATCAGCTGGCAAGCGTGAATCCTTCCTAGAACTGCAGCGCACCAGGCCTATACACAACCTCGAGACACCGCCGACTGAATGCATACATGAAGAGAAAGAACACACCAACGCCAACGTGCATCAAGGAACCATTGCGACTGTTCCACCAGTCTCGTCCATTCCGCCACACAACCCCAAAGGTCCACAGGAGGAGCCCCAGGGGCACGCTAGGATACGTGACGAGGGGGCTTGTGTTTTAATCGACACATCACAGCCCCCGCAATGTGAGTTTGTTACCGTTCCTGACCCCATCCCTATTGAATCAGCTGGCCAGCCCTTTCCTCTCTTGAATACTAGTGCGATTTCTACGGATGCGGCGCAAGCTTCTTGGTCCACGTCAGCAAAACTAGCAGCTGAAGAAAAGAAGGACGCACCGGTCAGAACAGTGGAAGAGATAGTCCCCTCAGTTTATCATCGACACCTGCACTTATTTAGGAAATCCAACGCTCAGTGCTTGCCACCACGACGACGATATGATTTCAGAGTGGATCTAGTACCAGGCGCGCAGCCTCAAGCGAGTCGTATCATACCACTATCACCGGCGGAAAACGCAGCACTAGACGACATGATCAATACTGGATTGGCCAATGGTACCATCAGAAGGACGACCTCACCGTGGGCAGCTCCCGTACTGTTCACCGGCAAGAAGGACGGTAATCTACGGCCTTGTTTCGACTATCGCAAACTGAATTCATTGACAATTAAGAACAAATATCCTCTGCCATTGACAATGGACTTAGTCGACAGCTTATTGGACGCGGACAAATTTACCAAACTAGATTTACGCAACGCCTACGGTAATCTCAGGGTCGCCGAAGAAGATGAAGATAAACTGGCGTTCATATGTCGTGCTGGGCAATTTGCACCACTTACAATGCCTTTTGGCCCCACCGGCGCCCCAGGGTACTTTCAATATTTTATGCAAGACATCTTTGTAGGCAGGATCGGCAAGGATACAGCAGCGTACCTAGACGATACCATGATTTACACGAAGAAAGGCGAAAGACATGAACCCGCTGTTGATAGCATATTGGAGACCTTAGGAAAACATCAATTATGGCTCAAGGCTGAGAAATGCGAATTCTCAAAATCGGAAGTCGAATACCTCGGATTATTAATCTCACACAACCGAATTCGCATGGATCCGACTAAGGTCAAAGCCGTATCCGAATGGCCAGCACCACGATCTGTCAATGAACTACAAAGGTTTATAGGATTTTCCAACTTCTACAGAAGATTCATTGATCATTTCTCAAAGACTACACGACCACTCCACAACTTGACCAAGAACGAAGCCAAATTCATATGGGACGAACGTTGTGACAAAGCATTCAATAGCCTGAAGACAGCGTTTACCACCGCGCCAATCCTGAAGATAGCTGATCCTTACCAGCCATTCATACTCGAATGTGACTGTTCAGACTATGCGCTGGGCGCAGTTCTGTCGCAAAAGTGTCCAAAAGACGGTGAAATACACCCAGTGGCCTACCTCTCAAGATCACTGGTTCAAGCCGAGAGGAACTACGAAATTTTCGACAAAGAACTGTTAGCGATCGTGGCGGCATTCAAAGAGTGGCGACATTACCTCGAAGGTAATCCAAATAGACTCGAGGTCATCGTATACACGGACCACCGGAACTTAGAATCGTTTATGACCACGAAGCAACTGACCAGACGTCAAGCGCGGTGGGCAGAAACACTAGGCTGTTTCGATTTCGTCATTAGATTCAGACCAGGTCGTGATGCTACCAAGCCCGATGCGTTATCACGCCGACCTGATCTAGCACCATCTAGTGATGAGAAACTCTCCTTTGGTCAACTAATCCGACCTGAGAACCTGGACGATAAATCATTTGTGGCCGATATCGCAAGTTTCGAATGCTTATTTGAAAACGAGGAGGTGTCATTAGAGGATGCCGAACACTGGTTCGAAGTCGACGTATTAGGTGTGACGGACCCAACTTCTAGTGAACCTCCAACGGTTACAGCAGTACCCGAGAACGTATCTATTCAAGATATCACCGACTCAGATTTATCAATCATCGAAGATATCAGAATTGCAACCAAACAGTGCACAAGATTAATGAAATTGATCAATATCGTTGAGAACCCCCTCTCAACCAGGATTAAGAAAGTCACAAAGAACTACCGAGTACTCAATGGTCTGC
>NW_006768925.1:34841-35695 GCF_000204055.1 Melampsora larici-populina 98AG31
ATGAAATGATATTGAAATTTATTGACCTCACTCCTCAGCAGATTCCACGTGATGACAAAAACAGACATTCCACTGAACCTACTGGTACAATCTGCTTTGCAACATCTTCACCCATCCTCGTTCGAAAAGCTCGTCACACTGAACATCGCACAGCAAAAACAAATCTCTCGTTGGGAATTGAACCCAAGTTACATGGAGATTTTCGGCTCAAAACCATGTGTCCTAACCACTAGACGACAAGAGAGATGACATAAGACCCCTTACAGTGTACTGTATCCTGCCTACGGATCGTGTGCGGGACGAAACATGTGATTACAATATTTTCGCTCACCCACAGGTCAGCCGACTTGATCCCAAACATACTTAATGCGTCCTCATCACGCCTCCCTGTGCCCATGTCACAAAGACCCCGACTCCATCGTGGTCTCTGCGAGCAGGTAAGTAAACCCTCACATGTTCATGTCTTTCCTTTGAATGATGAACATTATACTGGCACCAGTCAAGCGCTTTTCTCGCTGAGAACATCCCTGGGCTCACTTCTTTTAATATACGCTATAGTGTAGTCCCTGAACACCCTATCTTCTACAGAAATCATTTCATGACCGCATCTGAACTAAGAATGTTTGAGCTAACCACTTCTTCGCTTGATCTTTTTGTCTAGGTCCCGTGAAGCATGCCACGGTCTGGTTTATTTATATTTTCCTCACCCCGAGTTCTTTTACATATTTGTTTGCGGATCTTCATGTTGCAGAGTACTAGCTATACTTCATCCCGCGCCGTATGAGGCTTATTGCAACCATCTCATGTCACATTGGTTAAAAACTACTTCTTTTCCAAGTTGTCACTGATTGGCG
>NW_006768925.1:35795-37680 GCF_000204055.1 Melampsora larici-populina 98AG31
TCTGCCATCTCATCGAGGCCTGTTTGACCATTACCTGCGGCAGCGTTAAGTCTGTCAAACAATTGAGTCGTTTCTTGCCCTCCGTCTTTGTAGCCTGGCATCGGTTTGTTGAGTCGACCACTCAAAGTGATCCAATTCTGAATGAGCTTATCACTGAGAAATTGAGCGCTTTCCTGACTTTCGATCACGGTTCGAAACTTCTCGGATTTGTTTAAAAGGTCGAGTATGAATAGACAGTTTGGATAACGAATGAAGACGGCATATTGCGGATCGTGAAAGTACTTGAGGTAATTCAGGTAGCTTGAGAAAGAAAGGTGAACTACAGGTTAGTCATAACAAAGTAAACAGAATAAGCAAGGAACGCAGGTTCAACTAAACTTGACCATTGGCTCGGATGCGAGAATACCCTTCAAGGTTAATTCCTGAACGAAATGAGGGTTAGCAAGCGATTGAACAAACTATTGACATAAACATTTATGTAGATGGTGGAGAATGGCAGTAGACCGAAACATCAGTCAATACCACTGCTCAAGGTTTCGGATCCAGAAAAGCTCTCTTCAGCAATGCTCACTTCTAGGTCCTCTTCAAATCGTGTTTGATTAGCGTCTTTAAAATCCCGAAGCCGTTGGTCGTCATCGGCTTCAGTTAGAGAAGTGTTGGTTGGATCGGAAGGTGGCATTACGGATGCTGAGCATTGGGACTGGGAAGTCGAGAGCAACTTGAAAGTGTGGACTTGACTCTAAATTTTAAAAGCAACCACCGTGGCCCCGATGCTATTTGGATTGCGAGCCCGGGGCCGAGAGTAACTCACCACAGAAGGGTTTTGAGCCCAAAAACTGTCTTGCCTGGCCTCAGAATGGTCAGGCCAAAAGGCGGCCTGAGGACCAACCCGTCGCCTGTAGGTCATCAATAGGTGGGCTACAGCTGGCTGAACCAAGGGTGTCACTATACAGTTGTCTCTGAAATAACCCATACCTTTTTATGGAACCCAAAAGGTATGGGTTTTCATAGAGTATGTGTTATCACAATGGTCTTCTGGGCTAAAAAGTGAAAATTATGGACCAAAAAAAGCATGGGTTAGGCCAGAGTATGTGTTACAAGGGATATGGGTTATTTCAGAGTTGACTGTACTATATGTTACTATACTGGCCGCAATACTGGTAAAGAATGTAGAGGGACAGAGCAGGAAGATGAATGCTAATGAACTAGTGTCAGCAATAGTCTACCAAGACAAATAAAGAATTGTGAAAATTGCATGAAGAGGAACAAGGTTCTAACCTAATGGACTAGCATCAGTAATAGTCTACCAAGCCAAACAAAGATTTGTGACCATAGAAAGAGACGCAAGTGGAGGAAAACATTGGAGTATTCATTTGAAACAAGTTTTGACAAGGTGTTACAAAAATTATGCTGAATGATTAGAAAAAACCAGTCTGAGCTAAAACATGTTCCTGTTACACCAATAAACATAACCCAGAAATGAAGTCTACCTAGAGATTCACTATAAGTTAGTCCTATCATCTTGGGTACTCAGTGATAAAATCTGGCTAGGAGCCTAAACCAAAAACAGGTGAGTGAGGCTTGATTGCCACACCATCTACAATGCTATATACTCCATCTTAGCCTTAACCCTCAACCTTTTAGAGGTTTGCAATTCTTGATTCATGCATATGCTCTTCTCATGCATTTGAAAAACAATGTTACCAAGTCATTTTGTAAAAATATCAGCTTTCTAATTTGGTCTGTCTACCCATTCTATTTTCAAATTACCATCAGAGATCTAGTCATTCATGTGGTGGAACTCACTGGCTACATGATTTCATTGTGTGGTGAGGTGTAAGTCTTGAGATACTTTGATAGCGGCAGTGTTGTTGCATTTTAAAGT
>NW_006768925.1:38239-42900 GCF_000204055.1 Melampsora larici-populina 98AG31
ATTTGCACCACCTGATAGTACAGAGGAAAAGTGCTTCCACCAGCATCTTTCAGCCTGTTTTGTTTCATAAAGGGCCTTCTCAAGAGTAGGACTAAGTTTGGTCTTTACATGATGATTCCTTCAGCAGGTTGGACATAGATTTCTTTGCCAATGGGACTATGTGGGTAGGCTGGTATAACATCAAATCCTTGTATGTACTATCATTCATTAAATGGCACTGAAAATTTTAATGAGGTAAAACACACTGTTGGCACAAAATTTTCCAAAAAGTCAATTCCCTTCCGTTGAGTGAAACCCCTAACCACAAACCTAGCCTTTCTCTTTAATAAATTTCCATCAGCATCTGTCTTTTCAGCAAATACCCATTACACAGCACTGCAGACATTATTCGGGTTCCCCAAGTGGGCAGGGAAAAATGATTGGGAGTATGATTTGTCATAAAATGGTCTATCACTCCACACCTGAGCCATAACACCCACACTACATATGTGTAGCAGGCTCAGTGAATATGTGGTTATCATGTACATACAGTTCTGCTCAGTTATCTGCTCATCAGGACAAGTTATTCATATGTAATACATGCTGTAACTTCTTTCAGATTGAAAAAAGCTTCCAAAAGATTGACTACATACACTGACTCAATGTTTTGGTGTGATCTCATCAACTCAACTGCATGTAACACACTTTCTGTTACTAAGACATAGCTTCAACAATATTGCCTGAGCAGCTACAGAATTATATGTAGTGAATTTTTGGGAAAAAAATTTCAAAGTCGAAAAAGTTACATGTGGTATAACATGTGATTTATTTATTCTGATGGGCAAAAAACTGAGCAGACCTGTATGTACATGATAGACAACTATTGACTTAGCTTGCTGCACATATGTAGTGTGGGTGAAATGGCCCAGGTGTGCAGTATTAGATTCTTTTATGAAAAACTGTACTATTAATCATTTTCCTCTGCCAAATTGGGGAAGTTGAATGATGTTTACAGTGCAGTCTTCTGCCCCTCTGGTAAGACAGCCTCCTCCCACACATTCAATCTTGTCAATACCTCAATTTCCTTTCTACACACCTCCTCCCAATTGTCACTGTGTTCTCCATTAACAGCCTCCTGGTAACTATTGGGAAGTCAAAAAGCAGTCCCTGCTGCTTTTGCTTGTAGGATTTGAATATCTATGTCTTGATTTCAAATTGTCTCTGTAAAGGATTTGTTGTCAAGGATATAGTCAACACTAAGCAATTCAATGAACTTCTGTAAGTCTCTGTGTGCTTGTAAACTATTGTTGGATAGGAGGATTGTGTTTAAAGAAGGTGTGTTGTTGGTGGATGTAGGATCTTCAACAGGATTGATCATAGTAGGTAATGTCTTCTTGTTGAGCCATCTAGCATGAGTGGAGTCAATAAATTCATCAGTCAAAGGATTCCAGAACCTCCACCGCCCCCTGCTGGATTCTACATAGCCTACAAAACAGCATTTTACAGCACAAATGGCGGTTTCTTTCTCTTTGAGACCAAAATTTGGGCAAAAGAACAACTACCAAAGATCATTAGATGGTTGAATTGTGGGGCAAAACCAAAGAATAGCTCTGTCAGAGTTTTGGACCCGCTGTTGGAGTTGGGTGCTTTGTTATGGAGGTCTGTAGCTGTGATGAGGGTGAATCCCCAGAAGCAACATGCTAAGCTGAAGTCCCTGAGTAATACTTGAATATGTACCATCCTGAACCATGTGATTTGCACATTTGATAGATCTGTTCTGCTTGTCCATCGGTACACTAGTGAATTAACCTTTTCTTGTGTGTTGCTCAGCTTCTGCAAAAAACATCTTGATGTGATTGGCAGCCTCACCTTTGGATTTGAGTAAGTATGTTCCCATGAATGTAGAGTACATCTGTAATCTCCAGTGAGTACTTGTATCCTGATACTGTCTTGACAGGAAAAGGGCCACATAAGTCCGCTACTACCAGTTGCAAAGCTTGGTTGTAAGAGACAAGTGATGGTCCAATTGTTGAAGTTTTTGTCAATTTCAAAATCACACAATCTTTGCACAAAGTAGTCTTAGTCAGTTTTTCAGGCAATACAACACAAGATTGATCACAAATGAGCTTGATAAGAGTGTGGTCTTTTGGATGACCAAGGCTTGTTGATGTCTTTGATACCAATCTCTTTGGTAACATCCACTAGTTTTTGTCTTGATTTGGGCAGTTTTGATACCTTGTCCGTTGGTAATATGCTGTTTTTTGTGGTTTCACCTCTGTGACTCAAGGTGAGCTCCAGCCAATATCTGGTGTGTTCAGGTCATTCCAACAACTGAACCACCAGACGAGATTTCTATCAGGGCCCCGTCAGAGGAAATCTGATTGGATTTTTTTTAACCAAAACTCTCATCAAACACTCAACCCAATAACCTGCAGATATCCGGTGATATGGCTGGAAACTCCCTGTACCCCCTTTTTTTTGGCTCTTTATACATATTTATATCATACAGTATACACCTTTTTTCTATCCTCCCCACCACCACCATTCACAATTCCACGATTTCATTTGACAATTGATAAGTTGATCATACCTTCCTATCACCAGTAAACTCAAACTCTAACAGATATGCCTAAGTCCAAAGCAGTGTTTTGGTTGGGGGGCAAATACTGATGCAGGGTCCCAAGCTGACCACTCCAAAATCCAAACTGATACAACTGCTACTGCTTGTCCGACAAGCTACATATGGAGGTACTTTAGAAAAATACCAAATGAAGAAATCAATCAGTGTCAATTTGTAACGGCCAATGGAAGCAAATGTGGTAAGAAGTTGTCTTGTGATAAGAAGTCAAGTACAAACTTGATGAAAACCCACCTCAAGGAAAGCATGGCATCTGTGATGGCCATCCGTCTGATCAAGGAAACCTAGAAGCCGTTTTCAAGAAGGTCAAGATGGGTCATTTAGTGAGTGATTGATCATCTTACTGTCATCTCATTGTAATAAGCTTTTTTCTAACTTTATATATGATTTAATGAAACAAACTCAACATTGCCAGCCTCAAGACTAGTATCTGTTATCTGATAGCCAATAACGACCTCACCATTTCTCTTGTGAACAAACCCTCCTTTCAAAGGCTTTTAACTCTCTTTAATCCTCACGTACATGGAATGCTTCTCAAAAGGCACACAATTGCTAAACAAATGTGCAAGTTATCACTGTGTCCTTGTGGCAATTGTCCAACAACAGGTGCACATGGACTGCCTTTGAGGCACAAAGGCGACTTGTGTGCACTTGGTATCATGAGTTTTGTCACCCTCACATCCAACTACCAAACCGCCGGAGTATCCAGCCACCGGATGACTCAAAGGAGAACGAGGAGCATTTGGAACAACCCTGACAGTACTGTCAGGCATTTCAGTGACATGTTGATCTCATGTGAAAGCTGGCACAATTACTTCACACAAGGCTTTTGCCACATCACATCTCTGATGAAACTTTGCTGGCCTATTTTCATTCATGTGACCGACCATGTGACACGCCTGGTGTAATCTCCGTTGATCTTCATCACACCATGTGTCTTCTCTCACCTTCTCTCTAAGTGATTCACTTAACTATCAGGTGTGATTATCATTTACCAAGAACACGTTCCTTTTCCCTACATGTGTCCCTTTCACTTCTAGAACTAACTTGCATTTTGATTGAATTTGTTCTTTTTGGGTGGGTTGTTTCATCTTGAATGGATATTTGAAACTGATTTTTTTGATCAAAGTTCTATTAGTGAAATGGGTAGCTGCATTACCAAAGATGCTATTGCTGGAAGTCCTTTATCAGGCATTTTTTATGGTCTTGACTAGATTGATGAATACAATTTGCACTTATCATATATGCGCACTGTTGTTGGTATTAGGTAATCCAGTCAATCATCACAAAGCATTGAGTAATAAACATAAATTCCTACTTCTTTACTGTTGCTAATTATCAATCTTCTGAATATATGTGGAATTGTTTTAAGCATATCTTTTGTTCTGCTTATGATGTCTTTCATGAGCAGATTATGCCCAGGTTGTTGTACTTAGATAGTTATTTGAAAATCAAAAAAATGAAAATTGAGAACATGATTATCAATATTTGTTTGATTTTATCTGATAGAAATATGTGTAGAGAAAATTATACTCTTTGCATTGAGGTACTGATGTTTTATTACTGACTCTGAATTGCCCATAAAGATTGAGACAAAAAGAACAAGTGAAAACTTTCTGATCACCTGGTTGGCTGGAAGACAAACAGACATCAAGGAAAATTAAAATTGATGGATGGCAAAATAGAGTCAAACACAGTGTGGTGGAGTGAAAACAAGGGAAATCGAGTAAAGTGCAGTGAAGAAAGTACAAAGGATTTTATCTCAGATGAAAGGTGAGAGGCTCAAATGATTTTCACAGGATCTGTCTTTTGTCTGTTGACCAAGTGCCAACAGTATAGACAGGGGACGTGACAGATAGTGCCCTAACTTTCTGTAGTGTGTTATCACCCATGAATTCATGGGTTTTGGGGGGCTCTGACAGTCAGTGTCAGTGTCAGGGCCTGACAGTCACAGAGTCACAGCTCTCCCGGTGGCCATGACCTCTGACTTGGAGAGCCTTTCTGGCATCTGGATCTGTCAGATGCTCACATGTGGATATCCGTA
>NW_006768926.1:0-11158 GCF_000204055.1 Melampsora larici-populina 98AG31
TACGACGACAATGAGGCAGAATGTGGTAACAATGTTCCAGGTGGTGGTGGTGCACCTGATATATCTTCCCTAGCGGAGGGAGGGTATGGTAATCACGGGGTAGGAAAGCAAGTGTCAAGATGTGATGGTATGATTCCGCTCGGAGTTGGACTTGGATGTGGATGGATCATGTGGTTTGTTTGAATAAAATGAGAATTTGGATGTACATGTACATGTACAGCTTCGGATGTCACCGGCTGTTGTGGGGGAACGGGGTTTGGGTGGTCCATACTGTACACTATATCAAGTGTTAAAGTGGGAAAGATCGTGTGTTCAAGTGAATGGATTCTGTGTTGAGAGTGGGATGGTTGATTTGAACAGGTATGTATGAACTGAGTTATTACGGGGTTCAGTGATTTAAAGTTGGGATTAAGTGATAGAAGTAAGAAAATCAGACAAGGAAATTGAGGAAGAAAATCGGACATGGAAAGTATTGTGAGGGAGAGGGGAGGAACTTCTATATGAAGCATATTGCTGAAGGGCCAGTGATGTTTGACATGCAGGGGTCGGTCCGGCGCCAAACAATTTGGGAGCCCTTGCAGTTGTTTTCTTCATATTTGTTGCCCCATCAATGGTGAAGGGGCTCCAAAGAAGTTAATTGACGTTCCAAAAGGGGCTCATTCGTGTTTTGGTGCCCGGTTAGGGAGCCCTTGATAAGCCCACCTACCTTGTCCATAACGGTATTAATCTTGTGTCAAGCAATACCATTCTCAGCCAAGTAATCAATCAAACCCTCCACAGTGGTTTTCTTGACAATATTTCTGTCCTTGTATTGAGCCCAATTACTGTAAGTTGTGACCCACTTCAAAAGCAGACTCATTGCACTTTCACCTTGATCATTCTTGTCATCTTCCCACCTCACTGGTGCCTTTCAAAATGAAGTAGGTTCCATGGTCTCATTTGTTGGACTGAAACCAAACAGAAACAATCTTAGTGTTATGATCTTACATGTCACCGCTCTGTGACACACACTATTATATGTCACTGATTAGATTACTATCTAGTGCGCATTGCGCCAGCTGTATTGCTCCTCATCTGACAATCTACCTAATAGCCACAACCCACCATTCACAGGGGCCAAAATCATAGCTCACATAGAGGTGAGCACACCAAGCTTAGAGTTTTGTTCCAGTTTTCTTCAAGTTTAATTCAGATTTTCTTCCGTGTTTGTCCCATTATTCCTCTCTTTCCTTCTTGCTCATCATCTCTGAACATGATCAACAAAGTCTCAGGAGACTGTGGTCTTGCTCATGCTGCATTCCTCAGCCTTCCTCTTTTTTGTTGAGTCTCAGGATTAGCTGAGGGGTTTCTCAGCCCTTTCAGGTCTATACACAAGGAATGGTTCTGAGTCAAGTTTTGGACTGACCAGGCCTGAGGTGGTCCAGCCAGTAACGGACCGCGCTTGCACAGATAGCTGCCAAATAAGGGCCTGCCTGTTGCTCTGATCCGACCTCAGAGCGTAACCCGTTTGTGGCCCCTTCTAGGCAAAATGTGGTGGCCGGGTGAAACCATGAGATTGAAATGAACATCATCACATCATCCATTACTACCTTCCTCAAAGGTCTACCTTTGAAACAGGTTTCAAACACTTATTGTACCACTCTTTAGTACCTCGAAGACTTATGAATTACTATCAACAAACTATCAGCAAACATCACCATCCAACTCATACTTCAATAGCTATCCTACTCGTTGATATCACATCATCTCTACTCCGCCACGTAATCAAAACCATGAACCATCAATTTACTTGACTTTTATACATGCTTCACGTCTTTTACCTCAACTTACATCATAACCTTTACAAAGCCTTAAATTACAAAACACGTCAAATCAAGTTGGTCATGCTTTGAATCAAATCAAACCTTTAGCCCATTCTTTTGTACTCAATAGAATCGTACTTAATTTTGAATCTTATTTAGTTTCAACTCAACCTATACTTGAAGATTTAGTAGATTTGGCTATCAGACTTATGCTATCAAATTCAAAAGTAATGGATCAAGATGCTACAAGATCATTTTCAAATTCAATAGAATTCCCAAGTTTCACCGACAAGTTGCCCTGTCTTGAAACAGAGGGTTATGTAACACTTCAGCAATCCTTCGATTCCTCCCACCGACTTGCTCCAATAAGCCGTACAATTTCTTTAACTTGAGTTTGATCTGATGATGAAATTGACTTTCATGAGCTCGATAAGCACTCTAACCTTTTTCAGACAGATCTCAAATATTATTGGCTCTAATTTGAGAATTGGGTCTGCAACAAATAAGTTTGGCTTGGATTTTGATAGAGATGAAAGAGGTCAGAAGGTTATGTTTTGAGATTTTTCAAAATCATCACTCATTCGTTCAAAACAGTTGCTTTTATGATGTATGGATATCAATAGCACTTGACTACTAAGAATCCTTCATAAAAACACGCGGAGACGATGCTTCCCATTCGTCCCTGAATAGAGTTAATTCAACATACATGTCCTAGATGATTTAGCATGATCAAGGGATGACTAGCACGTCACGAGGGTAAAGACCGAAAGTCAAGTAGCAGTAGCCAAAGTCAATGGGGGCTTCTATAAACATCCCATTCGAATCCTTACCGTGCAAATCAAGAGTCAATAAATGAGACATTTGATCATCTAAGAGAACTCAGGTCATCAAAAACGACTTTTGCAGTTTCAGGAGTAACTTGTCTGCACAGTCGAACAGCTCAAATTTCTCATAGACTAAAGACGTATTCGATTGTGTCAGTGTTTTTCTTGAATGAATCGTAGTGTTTTTAGTTCTTACACTTGTTATTTCTCAGCCTCATTTTTCACATTTAAACCACCAATCTTCTACAACATAGTACAGCTACTCTCTAATTCACTACAATAATTCTTTTGAAATACATGTTACTAACTATTTCCAACTCAAGTTTCCCTTACTTTGTTGCCTTTTGTTCTTTGTAAAAAAACCTTTCTAACTAGTTTCAGCAATACAAAAGAACCCTGTTTGTGCGTGGCGCTTACACCTAGCCTATGAGCATATCAGACGATGATTTTGTATCGTCACTAATATGTCACATTCAAATTATATATTCCAAGATAAGGGATAAAATATGAACCTAAAAAACTCACAAGGGAAATAGTAGGTAGTCGTGTGGCTGGGTTTTTTTTTCTCCTTTTTCGAATTGCTCAAGGAAGCAGAGACTTTAATATTTGTTGATTTGACTTCAGATGTAGTCTTAGTAGTAGATATTGAATTGGGAACAGCTAGACTTAAAAAGTGACTACTGCCCATTTTTGCGTTGATTGTGTTGATTTTTTTGTCAGAGCCTCCCGTAACACGGGCGTTTGAGGTGGCCCCATGATCAGCCGTAGTGTTGGACCTGACTAAAGTTGAAGGTGAAGAAACCTCGGGTCCCTCGATGAGAGGAACACTATTGGTACTGGATATTCCATTTGTGGTCGCGGTCGCGTCCGAACAGGTGGAGACAGGAAACGATGTGTATGGAAGAATGAACGTTGTTGGGGACTTGTTTGGGATACCAAAGTTTAGGAGACCGGAACTGGCAGTGTGGATAGAGTGTTGATTGATTTTTCTGGATTCTCAAAGCAAGGATTTTTGCAAATCGTGATGTTTACAGCTTGGTATTTGGCCGGTTGCTATCTTCATCCGCTTTTCGACCCTGCTGGTAGTGCTTCCTTTCACATGTCCAATGTAGTCAAGTGCGTGTTTTTGTGAGGAAGACTGAACCAAAAGCATGGAAGCAGATGATTTCACCCTGTTTGAGGACTGGAACGGAGGGACCAAGGTATGGACGTCACCGCCAAAAGTATCCTCGAATGTTCCAGCTTCAATTTCTATTGGGTAAGATGTCAATGAAACATTCATGAAGCTTGGAAGCAAATGTCTTACCAGAGATCTCTTTTGAAATTTGTATTAAAACTGCACTGAAGGTGGAGGCCAAAGCCGTAGTCATAGTCATCGACCCCGGTAACTCACAGAGGCTCTGCTTCAAGTTTTCAAGAGCTCGTAGGTAAGATTCACAGACAAATCCAGTCACTATTTTGGAGGCAGTTCTGTATGAGTTTTCAATACCCTTCTCTAGCAATCTATTTTGAGAACACATACCCGGATTGGAGGAATTCGCTGCTGATGAATCTTGTGTACCCTTGTCCCCGGTAAGTAACTTTGAGTCTACAAGATGCTTTGTAATGCTGAGCGGATTCGCTTCTAAGAGAGCGTGTGATTTGATGAGCATACGTTGCTGAGTAGGAGAAGCCTGTGATGCCATCCTTCCAGAGGGCGATATAAAGCAATAAAATGTCAAAAAATCAGATAGTCAGAGCAATGCGGCAAGTCAGGATGGGGTAACGCGAAAAGTAGAAAATTATACTCGCTCTCCGTGAAAGGCTTGATTTGTAGTTGATGAAGCCATTGTTGCGATATGATCGCTGAAAGTATTTCATCCTTTATGCATCCAATTCCTACATGCTGTACATATCATTTGCATGTTCTTTGATTCAAAGTTGAAGGGGAGTTATATACTCAAGTTGGACCCTACTGCACCTCACCAGACCCAAGTTGTAACCCTATATTGATTCGGAAACTTCAACATTTTGTTTTTGATAAGTGTATGAATCAGAATTCTCGTTTGATATTGTCTTTTTTGAAATTGAAATAATGAGTTGATGTTCAGATCCATGGATAGTTCGATTAGTTTGGGTAGTCTGATTCATTGATTGTTGTTTTGTTAATGTGATATTGTCGATTTGTTGTTGATATTTTGTTGTTGATAAATATGTATGTGTTGGGAATTTTTTCAAAATCTGAAGTACATACATGTACACCCTCTCAGAGCGTCAGAGTCTGAGAGGCGCGCGGACGGGGCCGCGCAGGGCTTGTTTATAAGCTAACATCATAAGCTGCCCAGTGCCAGCATTCGATTCAGTACACATAAGTCCCACTTCAAATACACAAGTTGCGATTTGAACCAATCGACTATCATCCTACAGTAATGCCACCAGCACCCTACGACTCGTTCTCTCTCACAATTGATAACCTTTGGACTTAAAAAACCGTGTGGAACGCGTCAGTATACTTCACTCTGACTTTCATCAACTCTTTTCGCAATCTGATTCGATGATGGTTTGTTTGAATACGTATCATTAGCCAGAGAACCAGATGTCTGCTTGATTTGTTTGAATGAGTTCAAATTGAAGGTCGGATGTATCGTTCTTCCATGCGCTCATCTCTTTCATGCTGAATGTATCTTTAAATGGTTTAATCAAAATGTTGCTTGTCCTAATTGGTGAGTCAGAGTGAAGTTGGGTGAAAAGTACTTTGATCAGCATTTTTACGATCTACGGTCAATTCTAACTTTTTTTTTCATGTTTCTTTCGATTTTATCGAATCATCAGTCGGCACCGACTACCACAAGACTCATCTTCTTTTCAGAGTCAGAGGAGGTTCCGAACCATTTCCCAAGCAAAGATACCGACTCGGAGGATGAATCATCTTCAAGCTCTTCTTCAAGCTCTTCATCATCATCAAGCTCTTTGCAATCATCAAGTTCATCATCCTCTAGGTCATCATCGGTCAGACGCTTGACATCGTCATTAAGTTTGACATCGTCTTCAAGGCCATCATCGTCCTCAAGCTCATCATCAGTCCGACACTCAACATCGTCCTCGAGTTCAAGATCGCTTTCAGGCTCCTCATTGTCCTCGAGGTCATCATCAATTTCACACTGGACATCTTCCTCACGTTCGAGATCGCCTTCAGGTTCATCATTATCCTCAAGTTCATCATTATCCTCAAGGTCTGCATTTTCATCAAGCACCGGGTCATCATGATGTTAACTTCTTCTGTTCATACGATTTCATAGCTCAACCTTAAGATCAGCCCGTTCTTCGAATAGGGATAATACTGCTGCGCCATGAGCAAGGTGCTCCAGGCAAAACTCGACATTTCAAAGACTACAAACATCGTCAGTCAAATTAATGACGGAGACAGCGATACAGAATCTTCCACCCTACTCAAATTTGTCCGCAAGCTTCTAAGCAATACCATTAATTGGGTTTGAAATCCAGGTTTATCTCTTGACCACGAGAAAGTGAGAAATTTCTCTCGGGTTCCAATTCCTTTGAGTTCACGACTCTTTTTCAATCTCTCAACTCTTACTCCCATATCATATCAACCAACCCATGATATTCTCCTTTGTTATAGCTCAATTTATATTTGCGAAAGAAGATGCTTCAAGATGCCAAGTTATTTTTGTGTGGCAAGGTACAAGACTCCAGAACTGAACTTCAAGTAAGTATTCATCAATTTTTGACTTTCTGTATCACTTCTTCGTCACTATCAGATATATGCGGATGCCGCTCTTTCATTCGTTGATTCTCTGTACCTTTTTTCACAACCTGTAATTTTTGAATGTGTCGAGTGTAGAGCTATAGACGCTGGTGTGTCCAATTTGTCCTCAAATTTAATGGGTCGGGCCAGACTTATATAATTAAGTATTGTTGTAATCTGTATCAGAAGGATTAGGTGATGCCGAAATCTTAGCGCAAGAGAGTGGGTGCGTCCCTCAGTCAGTATGTCTTTTGTTTTTGGTAGCCTAACAAACTATCATACAAGTGCGATTTTGAATCAGATTTTAACCACATAGACTGTTGGTCACCTAGTCACTCTTGTCAGCATTCACATCTTTTCTTTAATTCTCAAATTTTATATTATGGAATTCATTTGGTCTTGAATTGTTTTTTAGTCTATTTTTAATTTTTATGTTAAAGATCAAGCTCAAAAAAATGTATCTCATTTGGATAAAATCTAATGTTGACTGCCTTTGATTCTGTACAAGAATCAATATCAGAAAGTAACACACAGAACTTTCTGAGAGAAACTTGACAGTTAGAAATCATTAATCAGAAGCAAAACATGGGCAAAATTTATCAATAGCTAAAGTAACAAGGAGCAATTAAATCATATATTCTATCCATTAACATAAATGTTTTTAGAGTCCAATTGATCTCCGATTTTTCCGATTGATAGTTGAAGACTATTCTCACTACGTAAGCACTCTGACTGAAAATATGTACAGGAGAAAAGGTAAGGATAAGAATAAATCAATACATAGGCAAATCAATTAGGGAATGATAGCTTCAGTGCATCAAATGCCATAATAGGCGCCATAAGGATGTGCCACAACCGCTTCAAACATAACAAGGAGCTTCGCCTTTAAAGTCCGACATACAATTGCTTTGTCTGGTTCAAAATGCCAAATAAGCCGTCGGAGGTTGAAGCAGGTGATAGACGAGATGTCGCAGTTAGGTTTGAGATATTTACAAAGACTTTGAGGTAAAGTATCTATCTTGTTCCAAAAGATGGGATCGTCGGTTACTGATGGCATTGGTGCTCTTTTAAGTGGACGTCGTTGTACATTCCTTCGCACACCTCTTTTAGGATTCACCACATAGACACGCTTGCGAGCAACTTGCCGTCTAGGCCGTACGTTGATTATAGCGGTTTTGATACGTAGTCTAACAGGCATGGCAAAATATGCACAAAATGAACCTAAAAAGAATAATATTCCTGGGAAATCAGTCACTTGGATGCCATAGGTTTGTTGATTGAAGAGCAAAGATACTGACCGTGGAAAGAAAGAGCTGATACAAATGAACAGATTGCTGATTGAGATACCTTCCGATTTGTTGCACGATCCGGCTTTCAATCAAAATTAATTAAAGGCTCACTCAGTTCCAATAAATGAGTGTATCAAGGGAAGAAAAATGAGAAGAACTCACAGAGTCTGTTTATAAACTTCAAGTTTATGTGAGTTGAAAGTTGGAGAGCAAATAAGTCGCCTAGAGGAAAGAAGAACTGAGCAGTAGAGCGATAAGAGCGTAACACTGAAATGTAGTAAAAGCAAAGGCAGTAGTATGAAGTTAAAGAGCACACAAGGCACCAAGAGAACTGAACCCGGAGTTGATGGTGAAAGTTGAGAAAAGAAAAACTGATAAAGTAGGGCAATAAGAACGTAATACTAAAACGTAGTGAAGGTAAAGGCTTGATTAGAAAGATGGTGGGATTGAAATTGAATCGTCACCTCAGAGGACATTTATGGAAAAATAGAAGGAAACTTCACCCGTCTGTCAAACTATGCACAAAGATAGGTAAAACACAGGCAGGATCAAGCTGACCAAGGGAATGGAAGGAAAGCATCATAGTGAAGGTTAAACAAGCACCGCAGTAAAAAAAGACTGTCATAATGGAAGGAGATCAAAGGAGGACGCCACATTATCTTTGAACTCATCTCTTTTTTCTATCCCCTTCTGCAATTCATGGACTTGTTTTGTCTCAGATATCGAGGAGTGTTTATAGCATCAAAACATATATATGTACACACATCACAAAGAACCAAAGAACTTGTATGCATGAAGCAACCTCTTTGTTTAATGGGTTACGTATTGAAACTTTGTGGGGTACGTAGTTCAAGATGAGATGAGATGAAAAAAAGAAAATCAAGAATGGGCAAGTCTCCCCACATGGCCAAATGGAAGATAATAGATGCAAGCTTAACTTGAGTTTGGTTTGTTCTCCCTATCATAAGAGCACTACCACCACACCAAGTCGATATCGAGATTCCACCGTTTTGCCCGTTATGGGAGACACAAGAATGGCAATCATGTCTCTCATAATTTAGATTTTGCTTTTGGTCTTATATACTGACCGCCGAGGTTTCTCTCTGATTCATGGGAAGAGGCGGAGAGTATTGTACGTCTTGAAAGATGCCCTCAAAACAAGGGAACAGATCATACGAGATGTCCTTTGACGCTGATGATGGAAGTTTCTGAAATTACACGCGCCAGGGGCGGTCAAATCCGAGACTTGTTGTTCATATACATATATGTTGAGACACAGAGGCATCTGCTGGTAAATTAGGTCCGTCTTTTCCACCTTGTAAATCAGACTTTTCTTTTATAAAACTCCTTCTGGTCATTGGATCCCAAACATCTTTTGAAAGTTACTTACATCGACTATACTCCAATCTATCACTTCCTTAACACAACAAAGTTTGTCATGAGTGTAGTCAGAAGTTTTCTTGGGTTTTTCAAGAAGCGCATCATGTCAGCAACAAGCTGGTTTGGTGAGTTGTCTCGTCACATCTTTCAGATACATCTATTGACTTCCTTTTCTGAACGAGAGCAGCTCGTGACCACTCTTCAACAAAAACCACCGGTACTGATGCAGCAATTGCAGCAAAATCAGATTCCGCCATTCTGATGGCTTCAGTCCATCCCGAGTTCACTCCGACTTGGGGTGACCCTTTTCGAACTCCTGAATTTACCAGAAGCATCACCTCATATGTTTCTGACTCGATTAGCTTGTCAAGCGGAACTTCTCATGATGGCCAGGTGCCTTCACTTGATTTTGATCCATTTCTTGCTTCTAACTCCAGTACACTTAACCTTGCATGCTTTCCGTGTATGTTTGAAGAACATCTATATGCTGTTTTCTTGCAAATCCTACTTGATTACTCTTTCTGATTGGTGCGCTTTGTTGTTTGGAAGGTACAGCAAAGCTACCACTGCCACCCCACGACCAATCACCCATTCTGCCCTTGACGGACAGCAACAATACGAAGCAACCTGCCACTCTCTCAGATGTGACTCAATCTACATCCACAGGTTCTCTTATCAAATCTTTGATTACGTCAAATATCCTCAATTCTGCTTCTGGTGGTACCAGACTGGATGCTGCTAGTGAGATCTGTAGGCCCATCCTTACTTTATAAATTTTTCTTTGAAATCCTTTCTCTTAATTTGAATTTGACCACTTCGCATCCCTGTTTCGATCATACTATTACATCCTGCATTTTTGGAACATACCATCAAGCTCACCGGGACACCAACAGTCCGAATGATTCTAGAAACGGATCTGGAGTGGATGTTATTATGGAAATTGAGGATGTGTATGGTAGGTTTGAAAATCCTAGTATTTCTTCTTATCAAACACTGACAAATTGATCTGTCGGATGTGGATATCCCTTCCAAAGGTGCCAGCTTGTCAGATAATAAAAATTCTGCGTCCAAAGGTATTATCGTTGAATCTTCTATCATGTACAACGTTCCCACTTCTGCTTCAAGTGGTATCAACATGTTGCTGGACGCTGCTTGTGTAATCTGTAGGTCTCTCCTTATTTCATTGACGGTTCTTTCAAATCGTTGCAGTCTCTCTTTTCGTATATTTCCCAATTTTGTTTTGACATATTTGTCCTGATCATAAATTTCACATCTTTGGAAACCCCCATCAAGCTCAACGGGACACTGATAGTCCGACAGATGGAAATCGATCTGGAGTAGAAGTTTTTATGGATATTGATGATGATCATGGTAGGTTTGAAAAACCTAATATTCTTTCTTGTCGTAAATTGACAGATTGATCTATCAGATGGGGATATTTATCCTGGACGGTATGAACAAGTGCAGCGTGGCTTCACCAATCTTGCATTCAGCTGTGGATCCATGGCCGAGAATGATCATTCACATGATCTTGCAAAAGATTCCAAGTCAAATTCAGGAAAATGCCCAATGGAAACTCCAACAGATGACGGTAAGAATAAATGAAGTTTTTGTCACATTGATTGAGATACTCAAATTTATCTTGAAACAGTTCCACGATACAAGCGCAGGAAGGCTTGCGGTTCAAGATCAACTGCATCACTCTCTGGTAAATCTTCCACCACCATCTATAATCCTGATGGTCAGTCGATAGTTTAACTGTGTTCTGAAAAATGAAGCTATACTGACAAGCCAGGTTGCTTTACGGGTATCTTCTGTGTGTATTTGTGAAGCAGCCTGTCAAGTTTGCAATGATTACATCGATGAATTTAAAGAAGAGATGAACCATATCATTCAGTCAGTCCGGGAAGGAAAGACACACTTTATTCACTGTCCTCAAGTCTTATGAGTCTTACACTTGCCTTTATTTGTTGTCTTCATCTCGCTTTCTTTACTATATTCTTTATCATCTTGTATATATGATTGAATCTCTTTTCATGTAAATATCTTCTTGTGATCTATTGCCAAGTTCAAAACTGTCAAGTATTGCTGATTGATGTATCACTCTAACCTATATCG
>NW_006768926.1:18258-30824 GCF_000204055.1 Melampsora larici-populina 98AG31
TAGTACATTCACCAATATCTGCGTGTCCTATACTGTTTGCAGTATTAATCATGACGCCCCAACGTCTAGGCACATGGTGCATAGTTCCTCAGATATCTAGCTCTCTTCGGATTGCTTCTCGACTACTCTACGCCAAAAGTCATCTTTACCGCCGGGTAAAGATTACATTTGGTGTAGTGACACACCCATAGGCGCATTCCAGACTCCTGTCACACGCTGTGTCTTGCGCGTGGGACTTTGTTGAGTTTAGTTGGTACTATACACTTATACATTTCTTTTCCCCGGCTAAAAGAGGGCGGTCAAGCTTCACAAGGGGGGGGGCTGGATTTAGTAAAACCCTAAATCTATCTCAATGTTTCTTTCTCCTTGTTTGCTGTTTGCTGTTTTATGTTCTATCTTTTTTTTTTCTATACACTCATTTTTCTGTTTTGATTTCTTTTTTTGCTTTACACTCATTTGTTTGTTTTGTTTTTGTTATTCTACACTCATTTGTTCTATTCTGAACTTTTTGGTGGTTGAATTTGATCGAATTTGATGTTATTGAGCGTACCTTTCAAGCTCTCAAACGCGCTCAAAAAGGGCTTGCCCAGTGTTGCCCGGTAGCTTTCAAAATGAACTCAGGTCCGAGGCGGGATCTGGCCCGGTCCCGGGTCCGGCCCTGAAGCTCCAGGGCCGGGTCATAGCCCTACTGTCAACTCAATGACAATAATTTGTAACGACAGTGTGTTGTTTCAAAACACCTTATGACATATGTTGAGACAAAAAAACTGCCTTCGTGAAACCATCAAATTTTATGCTTTTGTCTGCTTCAGGTCAATTGGCCTTGTGAACTACCTGTCTACATAGAAGAGAGTGAGAGTTGTTCCCTCCAAAGGGAAGCTCACTTTCTTTGGTTGTGCCTCTCAAATCTCTCAATAATGGGTACATAACATCAATGGGGTGAATCAAATGCACAGGTTAATGTGTGATGAAGAATAGTTTAAGTTGTGTGGTGTTCTTATGACTGGGTATCCAGAGGAAGCGTGCAGAAAAATGGCCTGTTTAGCTGTGGAAAACAGCATTCATGACTGTGGCCTGGTGGTTTCCTCTTGGAACTTCAAACAACTTGTTCTCAATTTCTTCATTTCTTTTGTGCTAAATCATTTTCTTGCTAAATATATACCATCAAAATTTAAACAGTTTGAAGACAATGGGAGCAATATTAACAGTCAAGATTCCAACACTTTAAAGACCAGGTGAAACATACACAGTCAATAGCCCAATAGTTTAAAAAGGTCAAGAGATATATACAGCAAAGAGTTAAACAGTCTGAAGATCATTTAAAAATATCCGTTTGAAGCACACAGAAAAAATATATACAAGCAACATGATATTTCAGAAGTTTGAGGCACACAGAGGAAATAGATACAGTCAAATATTTTTGAGAAAGTAAGGGAGATGGACAATCAACCCATTGAATTAGGACACTTGTGAACGTGTTCACCACATTCTTGCACCGATGTTACTTCATCAAACATTTTTATAAATAGTTTTGCAGTCTCCTTGTACCTTTGTCCATCACATGTATTTTGTTTAAGCAAATGTTTGAGAGGGTCAAGGCCCCGTGCCAAGATAGACCGTGTGGCAGAGAGTCTACAGTTGCAGTCTGAGGTGGATGGCGCAGCTTTAAAAAGTGAAGGGAAAAGTGGAGTCAAAGTCATCAAATTGGCGATTCAGACCATCATCACTTCTATGGTACACACATCCTCAATCACTGAAACAAAAAGAACTCACCTTTTTTTTCTTCGGTGTCAAATTTATCAACATCAACCCCAAATTTAAGATGATTTGGAGGAAGCAACTCGTTTTGAGTGGAGCTGTGACAAAGCGCTGGAAATCGAGGTCTTTCACTGCCAGGTACAGAAGCAGAGTCTTTTAAGTCGAGGATAGATGGTGGTGATTGAGATCGAGGCATCAAAACAGGTGGAGGAGCGATTTCTGAGGCCTGCCTAAGTGATGTAGATCCGAATGCGCAGCTTTGGGTCTCTGCGGCAGTTTGTGCATCGTCTGAGGATGATTCAGACACATTACCATGCTCTGGAAAAGGCGGTGAAACAGGGAATGCTCCAGAAATCCGGATGCGCGGTGAGGAGCTCTCTAATATGGGTGATGGAGGTTGATTTTCAACTCGAGATGAATGCATTTGGGTTTTTTTCTTACCGGCTCCGAAAGAAGAGTAGTCTGAATCTTGCCCTTGTGGTTTCTGTTGACTACGACTGGGGTACGGAGATCTAGCTTTACGGGTTTTGTTACTAGCTCCAACAGCAGAGTTTTGTCGGCCGCAGGATTGAAATCGATGAGCAGCTCGAGGGTGCATGCTTCCCAAGCGGCGAGTCGGTGGCGAATGAATTTCGTGCTGTGTCTTCTCGAGTCCAAAAGCAGCGTTCTCCAAGCCGCTCCTAGGCGGCGGGAATTGAGCAATTAAAACTATGGGTGAGGATACTCAGATTAGTTGTTACATATTTGTATTGATCTGTGATGTAGAACAAATACTTGCCTTCTTCACTTTTGGTGGAGGGTACTTGAGTTGATGGTGAATGAATTTGATCTTGTCTCTTCTCAAGTCCAAAAGAACTTTTTAACCCACTCCAAGTTGGCGATTGAGATCCTTTTCTTCGTCTTGCAAAATTGTTGTCAGTTACAACTATGGACGAGAGAATTCGGATCTTTGTTAGAGATTTGTGTTGGCCTATGATGTTGAACAAAGCCATACCTGTTTCCTTTTCGATGGAGGGTACTTGAGGATTTTTTAGACTACGACTCGGGTACGGAGATCTAGCTTGACGGATTCTGTAACTAGCTCCACCAGCAGAGTTTTGTAGGCCACGGCAGCGAAATTGATGAGCAGCTTGAGGAGATCCAGAATGGATGCTTTCCAAGTGGCGAGTTGTTGGTGAATGAAGTTGACGCTGTCTCTTCTCTGGTCCAAGAGCAGAGTTGATTGAACCGCTCCTGGGCGGTGGTGAATGATCAATTACAGCTATGGGTAAGGGAGTTGAGATTAGTTGTTACAGCTTTGTATTGGTCTCCAATGTAGAACAAAGATGTACCTGTTTCCTTTTCGGTGAAGGGTACTTGGGTGCTTTCTAGTCCTGGGAGCATGTGCTGGAGAGCTTTCGAAACAACAAGGAGTCAGTCCCAAGCAACCTCCATGTTGCAAAGGGTGTACTTGCATCCGTGAAAAAGACTCAACCTGATGCAAAGGGTCCATCTTCAAAAGTTACGAAATGATTAGCAAATAACTTATCAGCAAACTCGGTGAAATTACCAGGAATTTGGACTGGAGTTGGTCGATGGGGATGGCCCAACCCGCACCGGCTCCTTCTTTCATAGTCAATCACTTCAGCCAGGTCTACAAAAAGAAATTTCGGTGAAAATGTACTTGTTGTCAACCTATACAGCTAATAGTTATATTGAAATCAGCTTACCGTCATCTATGTTTGGATGTCCACCTCAATCATCTGCCGGTGCTTCAGAAAGGCCCTCGAATTTCCTGCCAACTGGTTGAGCGGCTTTCAGTAGGGTAGGAAATAAGCCGCCAAATTGCTGTCAGCACTTACGCAGAATGATAAATTGGATTGATAGGAAATTACCTTTACTTTGGGTTTTGTGGTTGCACTCTGAAGTTGGTTGATCGGTCTCTTGATAGGAAAGCTCTGCTTCAACAAGGCCACACTTGCACACGACCCACATGTCTTCTAAGCAGACAAAAGCTCAATCAAAGAAGGGGTACAGATATAAGAGAAGTGTAAGAATAACTGACCACGTTCAATCCGTGACCTCTCCTCCATGCTTTCAAGGCGAGTAGGTTCTGGTTTTGTCTTATAGTCAAGGTACGGTCTATGTGAAATGTGATCACTAGTGATGTTACCATTGGACATATGGTCTGTAGATGAATAGTAAATTGAATCAGAAAAGGCATTACTGTTTGACATATCACAGTGCAAAGTCTTTACCAGTCATGTCCTGGTAGTCAGAGCTGGATCCACTGGATGAAGAAGGGTTGAACATGAGTCAAGATGTTTGATTTGTGATAGATACTGAAGGTTTTGATGTTGATAGAGTCAAGCTGAGAGACGACAATTATCCAAAAATTCTGCTGAAGTAAGAGCGGAAATTATTTTTTTGGAGGAAGGAAGAAAATCTTACTTGACCTCTTGTATCAAACACGAAACACCCACAAGCAAGCCAGCCACTTGATTGGGGATCGTCCAAAGTCCTGAAGATCAAAGGCCATGTACCACAATTGAGAGGGCATTTGAAATGATTTACTCAACACGTCTTCTATGACACCACCTCAATGATTGGTTACAAAGACCTTTCAAGAACCGCACATAAGATCCCATTCAGCGCTATGCCACGGTGTGTAACTTGTGATTGGTTCGAGAAACCTTTGAAAAAACGTACACCCCATAGCATATAATCCAACCAGTTGCCGGCCGCGGCTGGTAGCCTTTCACATACCGTAATTGATGGTGTGTTTTCTGATTGTGCATTGATTAAGCGTAGCGGCCCGTGATCGACGATTGACGAATCGATGTCCAAAGATAGATGAAAGGTTTGTTTTGACGAAAAGGATGAGATGTTGGTAATGACGTTGCTTAGACATCACTCCTAAAACTACATAAGTACATATGTGATATGTAATATGTACAAGTAGACGCAGAAAGTTCACGTCACCCCCGGGGCCAGGAACATCACTACAGCACATGTAATACACGCAGGGTGGGGCCCCGGGGGTGACGAGTACTTTCTGCGTCTACCTGTACATAAGTCTAAATTCAACAGACTCTTAGAACCAAGAAGGTCTATGTAAAGAAGAAGTGTGAATTCGATTGACATGTTTTCCTGAAACCCCTTATCCCTAAAAATATGTACATACCATGATCTATAGATTTCTTCGTACTTTGTTTGTGTCAAATGGAAGCAAAAAATATCCTAGTAAGCCTTTCATGTTTCCTCAACCCCCAAACTTACATCCCTGGTGATGATGTGCTTATCTTCCACCAGCTTCTTCGCACAATGATCAAGTCGACACAGATAGTATCACCAAAGAAAGGGCATCGTGTCATAGAGATATATACAAAGGACACTAATTTAGACAGTAGGCCGGACGACTTGTTCGGACGCCTTCATATCGAGCAAGCTGACGCACCCCTGGTTTTTTAAACCCGGCTTTGAATCCACGAAGATAATCTCGAGGGAGACTCAAATATCTCAAAGAATATTCGATTTTCATTCAAGCCAGATTCGATAATCATCATGTCAAAGTTCCACTTACCAGACGATGCTTTTCCTTCCAATTCTCAGGACACGGCTGGTAATATCACAAGCATCATACTCAGTTTACAGTCCGTAAAGATCTCATAATGATATGTCTTATGTGCTACTCAATATAGATCTACTCTCTGGAAGCGAAGGACCTGGACTAGAATCATTAGATGACCTCTATTATGACGATGACATAGAGTTAGCAGGTGAGTATCATTTTCATGCATGTTTCCCCTTGAGATGTATCGATATCATGCTGATCGGATTTTCATTCTGGGGCAAAATTAGCAAATGATCGTGATGAGGTCGAGACACAACTTCGTGATAATGGTCAGTCAAGTTGTTCACTGATGTATTTATCCCTGCATATGCATTGAAGAGGTATTTTGGCCGCAGGATTTGACAGTACTGGCTGTTCACATTGGGTAAATCAAGATGCAACTGCGACCGTTGCTAACTATACCGGTCAGTTCAGCTTTATTTTCCAAACTTCTTCATCGTTTTGTCACATGATCACATTCTTTACAGCTGACTTGAAGTTGTGGCTCTTAGATGGGATTCATGAACATCGTAATGCAGTCGGCAGGCCCACTCAATATGCTTACTCTAACAAAGATCAGCTCAGACCTCATCATGGTGTCGGAGACTCTGGAAGTGGATCAGAAACTATAGGACCCGGTCAATCATCCCATAGTAATCAAGCAAGCGTCCTTCTCAACTCAGGAGGCTTTCCCAAGCGACTCGAAACGGAACTACCACTTGTTACATCGATACAAACTAGTAGCTTGCCGTTTCCAGCAACCAAAACACCAGGTCGGGTTCTGCTCTAGCTATCATGATCAGAAATGGTTCTGGTATACTGACATCGCGATAAAACTCTACTCATCAACACATCTTATGCCCCATGTAGAGTCGGGCCCACCAGTCCCACGGGGTGCGCGATCACATCCGTATCATAAAGGTGCGCGGCATTAATTTCGCTCATATCTTTCCACAAAGACCCCATCATTCATTCATTTTGGCTCTTTTAACAACAGGAAAAAAACCTCGAAGGAACAGTCTGGAACTTGAGGATGTCTTGGAAGAAGGTGCTCGGATCAACAGCATAGATATGGACATTGATCAACCTCACAGAAAAACAAACCTCTCTTCACGCCGACGTTCACAAGACCATTCCTCGACCGGTGCATCTTCAAGCAGAATCGCCACCTTGTTACGTGTACGAGCGGCCGAACGAGGAGTTGGCAGTGCTTCACTGCGACCAAGTAGTTCTTCAAACCAGAACAAGAGAGTTTCAGTCCGATTCAGAGAGCAATCAAATGATCTCAACAATGCTGTTGAATCTGTTTACCGCAACTCCTCTTTGATTCAAAATGCCAGAGCTGTCGATTTCAATCCTGCTGAAAGTATTCCATCACCCCGCCCAATTCCAACACGCAACACTAACGGATTAACCACGCAATTAGATCATCAGCCTTCTCGACCAACCATCGGAAAAGATTATGACCCCCTTCAACACGTCCCCATGGAATTGGATAATCAATCCTCTAGTTCCCGAAGCTTGTCACGATCTGGCCTTTCAGAACGTCAACACGGCCACTTGAATAGAAACTCTCTAACATCAATATCAACCCCAAACCCACCGAGTCAATTTCAGTCTTCTATTAATCGGCCTAACCAAGGGGTCCACTTACCTCCACCGAGGACATCATCGGCAACTTCAAGCAATTCCGCTCGAGGATCTCAGGCGCAGTCACTTTCACGCCATGGACGAGCCGAGAGTTCACCTTTAAATAGAGCTGTTGAAGAACTTAGCGCAAGACATCAGTCATCATCACCAAGATCTCGACCATCCACTTCCCATCCATCGTTCGAGTCTCATTGTTCACGGGGTAATCACTATGCTAAGGTTCCAAGGGGCTCGCGATTGAGGAATCCAAGGGGCTCGCGATTGAGGCAGGCCCTTCAAATGCGAGAAGAATCTGCAGGCCCTGAATCAGATGATCAAAGGCCAACGACTACTCCAAATGCTCGCCACGGAAACACCCCTTCGACTTCTACTAAACATTCCACTACACACAAAAATCGCCGAAATTCTACCCCTTCAAATTCTGCCAGTGACTCTGGATCAAACTCAGACAAAGACAATGCGCCACACCCAGACCCAGACTCATCCTCAGATTCATCCTCCGACTCGGATTCTGGTATCTCGGAAGGGCAAGTTGATCTTACTGAGAGGCTTAGATACAAAAAAAGCAAATCTGCTTGACGCGAAAAAAAGAACCAAGAGCGACATAAAGGTGTGGCTTTGGATAAGGCTGCCGGGGTACGACAGTCGGCACCTCTTCACACTGAACAAATCAGCATTGCAATAGCCGACTACGCCAAACTCCTCTTAGGAATAGCACGCAAAACACAAGGTACGAAGCGGAGTAATCTTCCTCATCCTCCAACCGCGGATGAGATTTCCTCATGGGAGCAACGTAAGAAAGATAGGAGAGGATTTATCGAACGGCGAATTGAGAAGGCTCTTAACAAATATTTAGACAAGACTCCAAATCCAAAGAAAAGTCAACTTGCCTTGATCGAAGCCGAGGCGACCAAGTTAGCCACTGAAAAACTCAAACCAACTCCATTTTTATCCCAACTAGACTCTTTCAGCCCTTCATCGAAGTATTCGACATCCGTTGCTGCTTCTTGCGAGGCCGCGCTGGCCCTTGCTGGTTTTCCACGATGCACCTTTATTTGGACTCACACGCTGAAGTGCAAATGGAATGAAGCTATGTATATTATCATACTTCAAGAGTGGGAGAAATGTTATCGAAGGGGCGATGCTGACGACTACCATATCAATGTCAATCATGTCACATCTGACAAAATGCGTCTGATTTTTGAACAATGGTACGACAACAAGCGAACAGCCATCAATTCTGGATTGAAGAAGGAAGCGAAGGCCCTTGAAAACCCGAATGCTGAGCAAGAGGAGCTTGAGAAAGATTTGTTAGTGAAACAACGAAATGCGCGTCGTAGATCACGCAGGACTGTAAGTAAACGACTTGAGTGCCCGTTTGCTATGAAATATATGTACACTATCACTAAGATGCCTTGCCTTTTTAGGTTGCTGCTATCCGCAAGGAAGTGATGACTACTCACTTTCCACAACAGGCTAACCTTATCCTGCTCACGTCTCAACTGGAGTGTCACTCCAAAGATGACTTGGACGAACATGGCAACCAATATCGAACACTTCCGAGTTGGAGACTGGACGACTTAAGCACACTTTTTCATACCATGGATAAGTTTTACATCTCATCTCAACTCAGCGCTTTGAGTAAGAGTGTTGCCATCAAAAGATTGAGTCGTGGACCACACAAAAACATAGATGATTCACAAATGCCCCCCGTTGGCTTTCCCAGGTGTTTGGTGAGCGACATATTCTGGCAAGGCTTATTGAAAAGCGAAAAGCTTGCCCTGGATCTTTCACATGAAACATATGACCTTAGAGAAATCATTGCAAAGTTCAAAGACCTGCAGACTTGACACCTCTGCACAGCCGGTGTTTGTTTACTTTCAAAATCAATATCATGTTTTAAGGTAGAGTTTTTTTTTCAATCAGTCTTTCTGTTTTAGTCATCAGATCTATCAGTTTTATCAGTTTTTTCTTTTTTTCCCTATCTTGATTGGGTCCGATTTCTGTCTCCTGTGACTATATGTTATGTGTGTATTGATAAGTGGTATGTGCCAGGTGCACTTAGTTTTTCCATTTTGTTTATCAGTTTATCAGTTTGTCCAGTTTTATTTTATTTTTTTCCTATCTTGATTGGGTCTGATTTCTATCTCTCGTGACTTTACTTTACGTGTATATATTGAGCGCCACATTGAAATTTTGCTGTGTTAAGAAGACGTGAAACTTGAAAGAGCGTGGCAGTAGGGTTGAGTTGACACCTCTGCACAGCCTGTGTTTGTTTACTTTTATAAGGTAAAGATTTTTTTTCAATCAGTCTTTCCGTTTTATGTATCAGATCTATCGGTTTTATCATTTTCTTTCTTTCTTTTTTTCCCTAGCTTGATTGGGTCTGTTTCCGTCTCTTGTGACTATATTCTATGTGTATGTATCATGAACTTCTACACCACGGGGCAATTGAGCTCGCCGTTTGATGGTCGGGAAAGACCGCCAATAGACCAGATTTGCTTGGTGGTGGCTGGCCGCCAAAAACCGGTCAGTGGAATGGCCGTCTTTTGGCTGGTCTTCGCTGGCGGCCGTGAGCTGGGCAAACAGCGGCCTGTAGACGGGCTTCGATCATCGGAAGCGGCCCCTGATCATGTGAAGAGAGATTGTGCTCACCTCTCTTCACCTTCTCATCCCTTCACCCAGTGCTTACCTCCTCAGCTCTTGTGGATGGGGGGTTGCGCTCATGAAGGGTTGAGGGCCTCCCAGACCATGAATTGGATTCTGGGAGCTTTCCCGTTGTCTAATCAAAAAAGCCGTGGCTAGAAAGATTTCTATCGACAAGATCACAAAATCGGGTTTTTTGTTTCACAGCATCAAATCTGACCGTCGTATCAGACGGCCGTTTGTCCAGCTTTTGACGGGCATGATGCTCATCGATATACCGCCAGATTGATCAGCTAACAGACCGGCTTTTTTCTGGCCAAGAACTGGGGTTTTGGCCAGAAAACAGCCGGTCCCACCTGTCCGCCAAAATCCGATTGAAAACTGAGCTTTTGGCCAGCTTTCGACCGGATTTGGGACACGACCACTTTTGAGCCCAACTTTTGGCTCAACAATTGCCCCGTGGTGTATGTACATAGATATAGGTTAAGATGAAATCACCCAAGCACTTAAAAAAACACAAAAAGCTGACTTGTGATCAAATTGAAAATTAAGACACCTTTGTTCTGTCAGCTAAATCCTCTAACGCATCCATCGCCTTCCTCGTTTTAAGTCTTTTCAACGGTTTGCTATCATTATCAATGGGCAACCAAACACGAGTCTGCCAGTGTGTTGAACTTGGTTGCGGAACTCGCACGTATGAAAAGGGTGGAGTGTTATGCATAGGTGTGGAACGGCACCGTACGAATGCAAAACTTCATGAAGAGACTTTGATCAGGTTCAGACATCAAGTATGTATACAAATATAATCTTCTTTTTGAACTGATAGCTGATTGGCTGGTTGCTTTCTTCCCCACAGACAAGAAGACGTCGATCATCCAGCACTGGAAACCTGCCTTCGACTAGTATACCATCACACGGACAGGATAATATCCCACATCTGGAACGCCAGCCCACACCCGGATTGCCTCACTCCTGCCAAATTCGACGACGAAGCTCTTCGGTATCTGCTCTGACTTCGAATGATCGACGTTCAGTCTCCACCATCTTCTCTACTGAATCGTTCCGGATTCCACAAGTCTATCTTCGTCATCCCGCCTGCCTGATACTCATGTTACAAGTAGCAAAGGGAAATATAATCAACCACACGCCTCGTGACATCAGCCGTGAATTACTCAAAGCCGCCAAGCTCTCCCTTCAACAAGTATGCTACGAAACTGGTTACACATCAGAATCTTTCTGGGACAATATCCCCACAAGTCTTCCGACCTTATACAAAGTACTCAATCTTGACGTCAATCTAACCGAGGAAATTTGTTGTCCCGAGTGCTCACTGTAAACATCATTCAACTTCCCCAATTTGGCAGAGGAAAATGATTAATAGTACAGTTTTTCATAAAAGAATCTAATACTGCACACCTGGGCCATTTCACCCACACTACATATGTGCAGCAAGCTAAGTCAATAGTTGTCTATCATGTACATACAGGTCTGCTCAGTTTTTTGCCCATCAGAATAAATAAATCACATGTTATACCACATGTAACTTTTTCGACTTTGAAATTTTTTTCCCAAAAATTCACTACATATAATTCTGTAGCTGCTCAGGCAATATTGTTGAAGCTATGTCTTAGTAACAGAAAGTGTGTTACATGCAGTTGAGTTGATGAGATCACACCAAAACATTGAGTCAGTGTATGTAGTCAATCTTTTGGAAGCTTTTTTCAATCTGAAAGAAGTTACAGCATGTATTACATATGAATAACTTGTCCTGATGAGCAGATAACTGAGCAGAACTGTATGTACATGATAACCACATATTCACTGAGCCTGCTACACATATGTAGTGTGGGTGTTATGGCTCAGGTGTGGAGTGATAGACCATTTTATGACAAATCATACTCCCAATCATTTTTCCCTGCCCACTTGGGGAACCCGAATAATGTCTGCAGTGTTCGCGCTCCATGGTAAACGGTGTCCGCCCAATGACAATAACCGCAAGTATCGGTGTGATAATATGCGCTTCTTACCTCTTATTGAGAGACAAACAAAGGACCGAGTGACTCGAAGGTCATGTAGTGCGATTTTATACAAAACCATAGATTCAAAAGAGCCTTGTCGTACATTCCATCATCAGGCTCTACAATCCTGGTTAGCAAAGATGATCCACCTGCCTGGATTTGAGGATGCTTTGGATGTCTCGCTGCTTCAAAATCGAAATTCTGACGAAATGACTGACATCTGGGATGGAGATGTATGGAGAAACTTCAAGCATTCAGGAGAATCCTATACCCAAACCAGCGGAAATCTTGTCTTCGGCATCTATATTGATTGGTTCAATCCTTACGGTCGGGGCTCGCAGCGCTATGTTAGTACTGGCACGATTGCTTTGATATGTTTCAATCTACCCCCGGACATGCGCTATAAACAGGAATATACATTTCTTTTTGGGGTTATCCCTGGTCCTAGCGAGCCGGTAACAGATGAAATCAACCATCTACTGAGACCTTTGGTTTCTGAGTTACTGGAATTCTGGAGAGGCATATACTTCACGTCAACTCCACGGTGTCCCAAAGGTCGGGTGATTCGTGTCGCTCTTTGGCCAATAATTGCCGACTTGCCTGCTATGCGGAAGGTTGCAGGATTTGCATCACACTCTGCAATGATCTTTTGCGTTCACTGTGGTTTATCACAAGCCGAAATCAACAACATCGACTTCAGCTCGTGGCCTCAAAGATGCAATCATCAAGAACATGCTTGAAATTGGCGAGATGCAAGGACATTGCGAGATCAAGAACAACTGTTTGAGCAACATGGTATTCGATACACTGTTCTTTCTGAACTTCCGTATTGGCAACCAGTCAATTTTGTTACAGTCGATATCATGCACTGCGTGCTTCTTGGAATGTTATCAGACCATGCT
>NW_006768926.1:31055-41356 GCF_000204055.1 Melampsora larici-populina 98AG31
ATCTACATCTAAAGTTCCATACGACCCTCCCACATCAGAATACAGAAAACGCCGTAGGGTATCCGACACTGATTTAACTGATGACTTACAACCCTATCCCAAACAACGCAGAACCGCGAGTCTATCCCACGTAAGAAGCTCCTCCAATATTTCTGATCGGATTTTACGGACTTCCACTCGATTGAAGAAAAAAAATGTAAGGACAATTTCCAGTAAAAATCCGCAGTTAGCCAACACTAAGCCACCAGTGCAATCTCACACTTCCAATGTCACACTCGACCGCATCCCACAGAACCACAAGCCAAGCTCTACTTTAGTTCCAATTGTTGTGATCCCTTTTGTATCCATAAAACATAAACAAAAGCAGAGCTTTACTGTCACACATTCACCTTCAAAGCGTCATCAGCTTGATACTTGCCAAGAAACGCATCCCGCTTTGGACGATCAACTACCAGCCTTGGATGACATAGTCCCATCAGAATCTATCTCATCAAGTCGTTTGTTTCCGCGTAGATCTAGACGCCTGATTTTGTCCTCTGGAGAGAGTGATTCAGCAAGTACCTTACGTGGCTACCAACAGGCTTCAACTTCTACTTCCAGAATTAAACGGGGTCCTTCATCGATGCCTAGTACAGATTTCAATTTTACATCAATAGTTTGTTCAGGTTCACCTAATAGACCATCTATTTCTACCAATCTCGAATCAACAAAAAACAATCAATCAAAAAAACACAATCAAAAAAGAAACAATCAATCAAAAAAAAATCCACGTCCTGTACCTGCACCGGATCACATTGTTCAAGGCCCTCGACTTCCTGTGTCGGAACTACTCAGACTTCAAACAGCTGTCAAACATATTATCACTCCGACTTGGATGACTCGCATTCCCACCATGATAGGGACTGCACGTGCTGGAACTCCGAAAGCTGCGGAATGGCAGAGCCTGTACACGGTCTATATGGTCCTCTCCACAGTTCCTCGACTTTATGCCTCAAATGACCCGGATGATCAAGTCGTATGCCGAAGCATCATTAACCTAGCTGAGATCACCAATTGTACATTTTCTCGCACTTTCTCTAAAAGAGACGGGGACGACTTGCAGTCGCTGCTGCAGAAATACCGACAATGTCTCCGTGATCACTGGCCAAATGTCACTGTCAAGAGCAACTCGCATATCGCGCAACACATTCCTGATATTGCCACCCTGTTTGGACCTCCGGCCTACACTGCAGCCTGGTCTGGCGAACGTGTGAATGGAGAACTCGTGAAAGTCCCAACCAACAAGCACTTAGGTGAGTTTTTTTTAGACTATCTACATCAAAATTCACTGACGGACTAACACCGTTTTACATGTGCACAGATCAGATTGCAAAAACCAAGTGTGAATCTTTTATCCGACGAGGTCTCTTCCAAAGCATCTTGAACCATGCCCCTGGTTTCCTCAGTAGGGCAGATTCGACTATACAATCTCGGGCAATTGAAACTCTTGTAGGCACTGAACGCCAACGTTGGTCGGCCGAAAAACATCTCGATACATCTACCTATCAAAAGTGGTTGCAATACCTCAATTGTGACATTTCAAGTCGGTATGGTCAATTCAGGCGTTGCTTTGACACCACTGTGGGTGATTCGGGGAGTAATGCAAGATTACCCAACTCAGTTCAAACTTCTGATAGAATCCATATGCTGCGCCAGAATTTCTCTGCCGCAAAAGTCCATAAAGGTAATAGCCTCATTACCTACCGAGTAAGGCAAGATACTCATTATGGACAGATTGATCATTTTTTTCGCTCGACACAAATTCCAACCAACTTTGTCTGTGTGAAGCCATTTGTTCCCTTGAATGCTGATGATTCTATCAAGAATATATTTTCCCATCATCCCCGTCTTCATGCAACCATATTATATGATGAGTTTTCTGAAGTTATCATTGTGGATTCTCAAGATGTATTAGGACATATTGCAGTTGCTCAAAACCCGGTACAGGCTTTCGGGATTGGACCTCAAACAATTGCAGTGGTCAGCTTAAGAAGTGCAGTAAGCCCTCAAATATTTCATTTTCTTCATGATTCGCTCCTTCCTTGTAACTGATCTTCTGGTCTTTTTGATATTTTAGAGCTCAAGGATTGAGGATATTGCTTCAGATAGTATGCAGATATTATAAATGGTTCAAACTTTTAGAACCAATAAGATCTTATTTTTGATTTTATTTTTGACTATGTAATTGAGTTCACCAAAATGCACGAAGTTGCAACCAAACACTGACAGAATTTTTGAATGGATTAGTCTCAATCTCCTTCTTCATGTCGCAGTCTTAGACAATTATTTCAACTGTAGTGATTCAACAAGTGTTCTTTTTCAGTTGATTTGGTATGAATATACACTATATACAGTGAGAAACCTGTAAAAAACAATTTACAGTAAATCACACAGCCCAGCTCACCAAGCATATGAGCTACTTTCTACAAAGCCGTGACTATGTTTTCTACTTTTAGGACATTTTTTAAAAAGGAATATGATATATGAGACGTAAGATAAATGTGACTACAAATGGAATGACTATCTTGTCACAAAGTATGTATGTACAAGCTGGCATGAGCCAGCAATTTCTGGCTGGAGATAAAACACAATGGAAACGTGAAAACAAGACTACATTGATTGAAGACATTCATCTAGATGTTGGACATATTTTTCAAGGATATCGCTGGGAGGTTTTTGTGTTAAAACATGTTTGCGAACTCGTCCAATTTTGATTAGGTAATTGGGACAGTAGCAATTTTCGGGCAAGTTTCGACACGGCTTTGCTGTATGATTGACGCGAGCCCCAGGCTTTCGATTTGCATCCATGCGTTTTGCTGTTAATCTTCCTGGTGCAATTTTTTTGGAAATTTCATCGAGTAGGTGCAAAAACCTTTCATACACTGGATTACGCCATTCTAGACCAACTGCGCGAAGACCGTCTCCATCTTCTTCAGTGTCAGAACAACACTTGATGTCAGGAAGTATGGCCAAAGCGTCCAATCCAAGCACTCGTTGGAGGGTAGATTGACGATACTTGAATAGCTGTACATTTGAATATAGAGATTTTATGTTCAGTCCGTGAAATATGTTACTAGTGAGTTAAGATTGAAGTTGAGCGTACAGTTTTGTGTCGCGCGTTGCGAATCTTGACTGATTTGTAGTCGTTATTTCTTGCCTCTTTCTTTAATGCAGACTTTTTTCCACGCAGCCAGCGCTCTAAGATACCAAAACATTTGAGTTCATCGATCTGTTGCGGATCAATTGAATAGTTTGAAAAAGCGCTGTGGTCTTTGGCCCAAGTCCAATGTTTCACCACAAATGTAAGCATCGTTGAGTTCCAGCGAGATGATTCGGGTTGCAACCAATCAAATGTGAGGGGGTCGATTTGGATTCCAAAGTGATTTAAATCGTGATAAAACAGGGTTCGATACAGATACCAACAATCTTTTTGACGTCGAAGTGGCTTGTCTGTGTCGCTAGGTGGCTGCTCGGAGGTCGACTGAGGCGTAGAAAAGACACTTCTATCGGCCTGAATCAAACTTGGCAAGATGACTGGAAGGTTGGACAGTTGAGTGGATGTAGGGCTGGGAGGGTAAGGAGCCTCTAGCTTAGTTCGTTTCATCAAAAACTTGAGCCAATCGGTTTGTGATTGACATATGCCATCGTTATGATCGGGTAGCCATCCCGCGACCTCTCGGTTTGTTGAGATTAAGCTCATCTGAACGGCATTGGTCGAACTGGACGCTGAGATATATAGAGGCATCATGTTAGTCAGAAGAGGACAATAGAAACAGATATCAAGCCTTACGTTGATTATCCATGTTGTTTGATTTGTTGATCTTGAGGGAGTCGACTAGTGGTGACTGTGTTTCATGCGAAATCAAAATATGCTCGACTGGCACATCAAGGGGTGAGCAGTTTGTAAGGCATGTGAAGGCCCTTTGTTTGACACGAATCTAGCTCTTTAAGAAGATATGAAAGGATGTGTTCGAAGTGTGACCATAGCACAAACGGAGCTCCTGACAGTTGAAGGTGATTCTAAGATGATGATACTTTGGATGATCTCATTTTATTTTGATACTATTGAGCTTTGTGATGATGGTGAATCGGGTTTTGCTGGTTGATGGTGATAGGGTGATGGTGATGGTACTTACAAGCAATCTAGAGCGCCAAGTACAAAGACCAGTAGCAGAAGAATAATCAGAAAGGCAATGAAAAACTATGTATGTATCATACCGCTTGAATTTAAACTCGAGAAAGCTACATAGTGATGAAAAAGAAGCAGTGCCATCGATGATTTGATCATCACAGTTTGAAACCGGATGAAGACCGAGGTTACTGCCAGTGTATGGAGGTGGAGGGAGTAAATACATGAGCCGACATGAATCATTGATGGACAACGAGAGTTTTGGATCGGGTAGAAGTGTTATCATTGCAGACGAGGTGACGAGCGGGGCGTGCGTCGGGCAGCTATCTGTCGGTCACCTGCAGGCCATTTCCTGGCTAGATTTGGGCTGTGTCGGGCTGTTTTCCGACACAGAACCCTCTGGCGTAGACATCGGATGGTAAGGTTGTTGGTACCTGTTGTTTTTTCTTCCAAAGGATTCCTCATCACAGATGTTTCTGAGTATGCAGTAATGCTCCAGCTGAGTCCTGAGCACTCATCTATGCTCAAGGGATGCTCATCCAAGATGAAGACAAGCATGCCTTGGCAAACTCAAGCAGAACATGAGTATTACACGCTGAGCACCTTGCACAGCCAAAATTATGAATTCAAAGAATCTGAAAGAAATTGAAACTTTTTTTGAGAAATCAGGAAAGAATGGTGTGCTCACCTCTATGTGAGCTATGATTTTGGCCCCTGTGATTGCTGTGCCACGACTCTTGTCGAGAACCCATCACCAGGCCTTAACATATTGTCAGATCTCAAAAAGACAAGCCTCGAGGCATCAAGCAAGAATCAAACCAAAATCACCTTATTAGAATTAGGACTTTGATTAGATATCGAACATTAAGAACTCAATCGATTATCGAAGAAGTAGAATTGAAACTTACCACATCATCGGATTTAGATCTCAGAATACATTAGAAACCTTAATCCAAGATTCAGGACTCAACGTGAAGACTCCTGCACCCCAGACCTCGAAATCGATCTCCCGGACTTTAAACTTCAGAATTGATCAGAACTTTGATTTTTGATTAAGAACTATAACTTTGATAACCCCGCAAAACACCGATCACGTCTCCCTCGTACAGAATCCCCCAAGACGACGTCGATCTCGACAGTGACTCCGAACCGAACTTCGTCGACGTTCCCACAGAACCCCATCCTTCGCTGCAGGCCCCCCCTCCAAGCACACCTGATACAGCTATGGAAGAGATCCAACGCCAGATCCTTGAACTCCAGACCTCGTTAGCTCACGAACGAGGGCTGAGGGAACAGGCTGAGGCTAACCAGCGCCGCGCCGAAGAACGGTTGATTGCTATCGAGTCGCACCAGGCTTCGACAGCCAATGCTCAACCCGCGACGAACCCATCGCCCAATCCCGCAGCTATGAGCATGCCACCTCCTACTCTTGGAGTAGCGCCTGTCCCAAAGGGACCTAAGGTATCAACCCCGGACAAGTTTAATGGGACTAGGGGAGGACCAGCAGAAGTTTTTGCGAGTCAAATCCAACTCTATATGATGGCTCATCACTACTTGTTCCCCGACGATCAGAGCAAAGTTGTGTTTGCGCTGTCATATCTCACCGGAACCGCGAGTGCTTGGGCTCAGCCTTTGACGATGGAATTACTTGACCCGAAGACAGCTCATCTTGTCACCTTCGACCGATTCGTACAGAATTTTAAAGCCATGTATTTTGATACAGAGAAGAAGGCTAAAGCTGAGAAGGCGCTTAGATCGTTATCGCAAAAAACCACCGTGGCGGCATACACCCACGAGTTCAACTCGCATTCCCATAACACTGGCTGGGAAGTGCCCACCCTGATCAGCCAGTACGAACAAGGGCTGAAACGCGATATTCGAGTCGCCATGGTCTTAGTTCAAGATGACTTTACTTCTATCGAGCAAATTTCAAATCTCGCCATCAAACTCGACAACAAGTTGCACGGAGCTATCGACACATCTACGTCACTCAGTGCCCCTACCAGAGACCCTAACGCGATGGACATATCAGCGTCGTTCACCAGACTCTCTGACGAAGAGAAATCCAAATGTCTACAAACGGGACGCCAAACAAGGCCACAGGGCTAACGAATGTCCGGATAGGAGGAGTGATTGTGACCGTGGGAAGAAGAGAGATGTGTATGGAGCCAAGATTGCTGAATTGGAAATGAAGTTAGCCGCAATGGGAGATAAGGGAGAAGGGCCTAGTCGATCAGATAATTCAAAAAATGGAGGCGCTCAAGCCTGACGGTTGTGCCAAGCTTGAGCAAAAGGGGATTAGTAGAGACTTTAGAATTAGGAGCCAGCGCAGTTGTAATTTGCAATAATGACGACCCTTGTCTGTTTTTGCCCGTTTCCTTTTCTTTGTCCCATGTCCCCCGAGCCACACCATTTAGAATACCACCAGCCCGTCTTTTGATTGACTCCGGCGCAACTCACAACGTGCTAGGAGAGGCATTTGCCAGAACAGCCGGTCTACTCCAACACGCGATTCACACATCAAGAGACATATCAGGCTTTAACGGATCTCGATCAACTTCATCTTTCGAAGCCGACCTCACCATCGACCACGACCCTCACGCATCACGATTCATCATCACCCCCATCAAGAACACCTACGATGGGATCCTTGGGATGCCCTGGATTCGCGACAACCATCACCGCATTGACTGGATCAATGGAACCGTCAGGACACCGGAACAGGTTTCTGCCTCTGCAGTAGCAGAGTCGTCTTACCCGACAATACCCTTACCAAACCCCAAAGTGGAAGTGGCGAGGGAAGCTAGGCGTAGTGACGAGGGGATGTGCGTTGTGAATAATGCTCTAATATCCCCGCAGAGTAAGTCTTCTCACTCTTTCAATCACGCTTTCAAAGAAGAGACTCGCAAGCCACTACATCCTCTACAGAAAGTACCCGTGATCCAAGAGACTCTCAACGAAACGGAAGGCATCACAAACCCAATCACGACATTAGACCCGATTGCAACTGTTTCTACAGTTTCGTCGAGCCCGCACAACCCCCCTGAGGATCCTGAGGAGACGCTTTTGGGGAAAACTAGGGACTTTGACGAGGGGGCGCGTGTCAGAAATGATACTTTCACGCCCCCGCAATGTGAGTTCGACCCAGACATCATCGCTAAACTCTGTGAAGCAGCTAGCAAGCCCCTATGCCATTTGAAATTCCCATCACAGGTCAACGTAGACGCGGCAAACACTTCTTGGTCAACATCCGCACGACTAGCAGCCGAAAAGAAGAAACTCATGCCAGAGAAGACAATTGAAGAACTAGTCCCAGCAGTCTACCACCGGTATATACACATATTTTCGAAGTCAAAAGCCCAAGGCCTACCCCCAAGACGACAATACGATTTCAGAGTTGAACTTCTAGAAGGCGCCCAACCTCAAGCAAGTTGTATCATCCCTCTATCACCCGCGGAGAATGACGCACTAGAGGAGATGGTCAAGACAGGACTGGATAACGGGACTATCAGGCGCACAACCTCACCGTGGGCTGCACCGGTACTCTTTACTGGAAAGAAGGATGGTAACTTAAGACCATGCTTTGACTACCGTAAACTCAATGCAGTCACGGTCAAGAACAAGTACCCGCTACCTTTGACTATGGACTTGGTCGATAGTCTATTGGATGCCGAAGAATTCACGAAACTGGATATGCGAAATGCCTATGGTAATCTTCGAGTTGCTGAAGGCGACGAAGACAAACTAGCCTTCATATGCAAAGCAGGCCAATTCGCACCATTGACTATGCCTTTCGGACCTACGGGAGCCCCAGGGTATTTCCAGTATTTTATCCAAGATATACTGATGACCCACATTGGGAAAGACGTAGCAGCATTCTTAGACAACACCATGATCTATACTAAGAAAGGAGACCATCATGTAGCAGTTGTCAATGCAGTCTTGGAAATATTCAGCAAACACCATCTATGGCTCAAACCCGAAAAGTGTGAATTCTTGAAGACAGAAGTGGAATACTTAGGACTTTTGATATCAAAGAACAAAATCAAGATGGACCCGACCAAAGTGGCAGCGGTATCAGATTGGCCAGCTCCAAAGACGGTGACAGAACTGCAAAGGTTTATTGGTTTTGCCAATTTTTACAGGAGGTTTATTGATCACTTCTCTCAAACCACACGACCTCTACACGACCTCACAAAGGATAAGACTCCTTTTGTTTGGGATCAGAAATTTGACGAAGCTTTTCAGAAACTCAAGACAGCATTTACATCAGCACCCGTATTGAAAATAGCCGACCCGTACAAACCTTTTGTACCAGAGTGCGATTGCTCAGACTTCGCCTTGGGCGCCGTACTCTCTCAAAAGTGCGAAGATGACGGTCAACTACACCCGGTCGCGTATCTGTCACGTTCATTGGTTCAAGCGGAACGAAATTACGAGATTTTCGACAAGGAATTACTGGCCATAGTTGCGTCCTTCAAGGAGTGGAGACACTACCTTGAAGGGAATCCTAATCGCCTCGACGTCATAGTTTACAGTGACCACCGGAATTTGGAGACTTTCATGACCGCCAAGCAATTAACACGGCGTCAAGCCAGATGGGCAGAGATCCTGGGATGTTTCGATTTCAAGATCAGGTTTAGACCGGGAAAACACGGCATCAGACCCGATGCGTTGTCTAGAAGGCCTGACCTAGCCCCTACGAATGACGAAAAGCTAACTTTTGGTCGATTGCTTAGGCCGGAGAATATCACCCATGAGACATTTCAAGCCGACATTGACAGCTTCGAATCATTCTTTCAAGATGAAGAAATCTCATTGGAAAACCCCGAACATTGGTTCGAGGTTGACGTCTTGGGAGTCTCAGAGGACAGAGACGGAGAGGTAACACCAAACGACAACGAGATTATTGATTCAATTCGTCAGAGTACCGCAGATTGCCCGAGACTACAAGAACTCATTCAGGTTATTGATAACCCAATTTCTACAAGCATCAAGAAATCAGTATCTCACTACCAAGTCGTGGATGGCGTGATCTACAAAGGCGGCAGGATCGAAGTACCGGACAATGACAAGATCAAATATGCAATCCTCAAGAGTCGACACGACAGCCTGTTAGCTGGACACCCTGGTAGAGCTAAAACACTCGCACTAGTTAGGAGATGTTTTAATTGGCCTTCACAAAAGGCGTATGTGAACAGATATGTTGACGCATGTGACTCTTGCTTACGGACAAAGACAAGTACGAAAAGGCCCTTTGGTGCTTTAGAACCACTTCCCATACCCGCAGGCCCGTGGACAGACATCAGTTACGATCTGATCACTAGCTTACCGGAATCGAAAGGCCACGACAGTATCCTGACGGTCGTGGATTGATTGACGAAGATGGCCCACTTTATCCCTTGTAAAGAATCAATGAAAGCTGACGAACTAGCAGACTTGATGATCCACAACGTATGGAAATTACATGGGACGCCGAAAACCATCACTTCAGATAGAGGTAGTATATTTATATCTCAGATCACCACTGAATTGGATCGGAGACTTGGAATAAGACTACATCCATCAACAGCCTATCATCCAAGGACAGATGGACAATCTGAAATTGTCAACAAAGTTATTGAACAATACCTGAGGCACTTTATAAGCTACAGACAGGACAATTGGACCGACTTCCTACCGATAGGCGAATTCTCTTACAACAACAGGGACCACGCGTCGACAGGAGTGTCCCCATTTAAAGCAAATTACGGTTTCGAGCCAATATTCGGCGGAGTCCCTTCTAACACGCAATGTGTACCTTTAGTAGAAGAAAGACTTAAAACTCTACATGAAGTACAAACTGATTTAACTGAATGTTTATGAATTGCACAGGAAAGCATGAAAGAACAATTCGATAAATCCACAAGACCAACACCGGATTGGAGAGTTGGAGACCAAGTTTGGTTGGACAGCAAGAACATATCCACCACAAGACCCAGCCCTAAACTGGATCATAAGTGGCTGGGCCCTTTCAACATTGTTAAGAAAATATCATGTTCCGCTTATAAACTAACTTTACCTCTATCCATGAAAGGTGTTCATCCAGTCTTTCACGTCTCTCTACTTAGGAACACAACCTGACAGTATCAAC
>NW_006768926.1:41456-43453 GCF_000204055.1 Melampsora larici-populina 98AG31
AGATTGTAGAAAGAGGTACAACAAGTTAGAGTACTTAGTCAGTTGGAAGGGATTCAGCTTGAAAGAAAACTCGTGGGAGCCAGCAATTAACTTAAAGAATAGTTCAGAATTAGTAAATGAGTTCAATGATAAATTTCCTAACGCATCTTCAAGACACAAAAGGACACGGAGAAAAAAGTGAGAGGGCAAGCTTTTTCCCCACGGGGTTTTTTAACGCTGCCCGGGGAAGAACGCAGAGCTTACAAGAGGGAGCTTGGGCGTAAAAGGGGGAATAGTGTTATGATCTTACATGTCACCGCTCTGTGACACACACTATTATATGTCACTGATTAGATTACTATCTAGTGCGCATTGCGCCAGTTGTATTGCTCCTCATCTGACAATCTACCTAATAGCCAGAACCCACCATTGCTGTGCCACGACTCTTGTCGAGAACCCATCACCAGGCCTTAACACTTAGTATAAGATGAAAGAGAAAACAAAGTCCGACAGAATCTTATAATAAGATTGAATGGATACAGTCAGATCTAAAAAGCTTTCATTACCTGAAACCAAACAGAAACAATCTTAGTATAAGATGAAAGAGAAAACAAAGTCCGACAGAATCTTATAATAAGATTGAATGGATACAGTCAGATGAGAAAGAAAAGAAAAACTACAAATGACTGCAAAGAGGTTCAGGTTATAAAGCAAAGAAGAAACTACAAATGAAATAAAATGATGTCATGATACGAATTTGGAAATGAATATGACATCATGAAATAATGAAAGAAAAGAAAAGAAATAATAAAAATGTATTTGTAATAAATGTATTTTATCAGAAATGACTTTTGATAGCATAAAAAGAAAAACACGAAAACAAAGAACTCCAACATCATTGGAAGGTTCTTCAACAACAGTAAGCTTAGTACATTTTTTTTATTTCCAGTCAAAAGTGTTTTTGGTTTTGGTATCTTGCTTGTTGTTGCTTTTTGAGTAGATGATGACTGAGGCTTCTTTTTTTGTTTACTCTTGGCAGTGGGCTTTGATTTCTTTTGAATAGATATGTTGGATGTTTGGGACACAGAGGCCATCAAAGCAAACAAAGATCCAAAGCCAGCCAGTTGCAAGAGAGGTGTGGGATAAATTCCTCAGGTGAAATTGGGGGACACCGGGTTGATTTGGAGAGCCTGAAGGGTGGAAGGATAAACTTGAAAGGTTAAGGGGGTTAGGAATGGAGTTGAAGTTTTTTGAGGGGAACTTGGTTGGCTGGTGGTGGGTGTGCCTTTGGTAGATTTAACTATGAGAGCGGATGCAGAGTTTGATTGGGAAGTGGGGCTGCAGGGAAGTGAGGCTGCAGAAGCTGCAGAGGGATTTTTTTTGGCTACAGAACGACAGAAACAAAATTCAGGTATCTGGGGTTCTGTGTGACCTTCTGGCAAACTGTCTGAAAATTGACAGATTTGATATTTGTACACCATAAATATCAACTGGCTACCTTGAAAGTGTAGAAAATGCAAAAACTATGAGTATTGGAGTCAGTTTCCTAATATTCAAAGGGTTGGAGTCAAGAATGAAGATTTAGAAGGCACTGACTTGACCTGATGAAGGGGTTATAAGATCAATGAGACTTTCTGCCTGTGATGATTTTGGAATAGTTAGTCAACAGGACCAAAAAATTTTCTTGACTGACTATTTTGATGGATGTGAGTTTGGTGTGATTGATTTGAGATTTCAGATAGCAGTCAATTGTTGGTTTGTTTGAGCTGAACCAAGTTTTGATGGTTTAGGCAGTTGAACTTGAACTTTGGCTGAATATATATATCACAAACAGAACAACAGAAAGAAAATTCTGGTATCTGTTGTTCTGTGAAACCTTCTGACAAACTCTCTGAGAATTGATATTTGTACACCTTGATTGTAAATCTTTCTACATGGATAAATAAGGTTTCCAGATTTTTTCAAAGATAGTAGAGATTATGAGACTTTGAAGGTGTGCATCAATAATCAAGCATTTC
>NW_006768927.1:0-2879 GCF_000204055.1 Melampsora larici-populina 98AG31
TTGATTGGATGAAGTTGTTTGAGTTGCTGTGGTCGATTTTGGCCTTTTTCTTTTTGTGTTACCTTTTTGCGCTGGGACCATCTCGGAAGGAGGTATCTTCTCAATATAAAAGTATCCATTTTTGATGTCGCTGAGCCATTTCTTCTTTTGGCCATCATCACACGCCCCGGAAACCCTGATTCGAGCTCTTCTGGTAAAAGGGTGCTACCGGGTTGAGTTTGTACCAGGCGAATAGGCCATCCTCGAGCTTTGATGACACCTGCGGGATCTGGTTTCTTGGGAAATACTTTTCCAGGTATGTGTTTGTCTTTGAGTAGCAAGAACCAGAATGCGATTAACATGCATGATTCTATTGTCTGTACCACTACAGACATGACTTACGCATCAAATGGTTCAACGCCTTTGTCAGTTCGGCTCTTCGTGCGTCCACAGGTGGAGCAGCCTTCTTCTCGATCTCGCTGGCCACCACTTTGCCATGGACATAGTACTTAAACTTTGTACTGAATTCCATCTTCTCGTCGGCCCATTCTGAAAAGGTCTTGTTCGTTGAGTACACTTCATTCCAACCATCGCTAATATCGCAGCTGAGTGCAGTAAGGTAGTAGTGAATATGAAAGCGCTGACATACAATTGCAAACTAAAAAATGGAGGAGATCAGTAAAGTGTTGTTCAGATGAGGATGAGGTATACAACCTACATTATGATGAGCAACTCGAAAGGCAGCTAATGATTTAAGCTGAAGGCTGGCCACTGAAACATTTTTTTCTGGCTTTCCGTGGTTAAAGTGAACTTTTTCGACATCCACTAGTTCATCGAAGATTGGTCGATACAGGAGCTCTTCTTCTTCTGACAGCTGATTAACGTGAGGGGAAGTGACTTGAGCTGATATGTCTTCCTCATTGATTTCCTGGTCGACATCTCCTACTTCTACCGCTACACTGGGTGATGACAAGTCGGGAAGTTTAGCCAGTGCAAAAAAGTAAGGTGTTCTGAAGACCATCTTCTCGTCGTTGGTCATGTTGTCCCAAATGTCACGGATGTCCGTGTTTCGTTTAGCCCAACCCGCCTTATTGTTTCGATGAGGCACTATACATGTGAAGATAACGTATATTCAAGGATGTCAGACCGTGCAATAGAAGTATAAAGTCTCAAAGATAATTAATTACTTTCAATCGCCAAAGGTTTCTTTCCAAAGGACAGAAAGCGAGTCCAGCAAGATGACTTCCCGCTTGTTGGACCAACGTTTCTACAACAAGAAAAAGTTCTCGAGAAATGAGAATGAGTGAGATTAGAATGAAACATTTAAGTGAGAAGAGAATGAAAAGAATCAAAAGGTCACGCACGTAAGTTCCCACACCATTGTCTCACTGATACCCCCAATTAATGCTGCCATCAGCATTCGCTTCTCATGATCCAATCGTATGAGCTGCACCAGGTTATTGATTTCAGTGGGCACCTGATTCTTGTGTCGAGAAGCATTCTTCTTCCGTTCTGCCAGTTCTTTTCGAAGGTCAACAACGGTCCATTTGTCAAGTTCTTGCTCCATATTGTCAATATTGAGAGATGGAAAACTAGATGTGAATTCTTTAGATCTTGTATTATCTGCCAAGTTAGTGGTGTCTACTTCCGATCTTATATTATCTGCTAAGTTAGTGGCGTCTGGTTCTGGGGTAGGTTGTCGGCCTCGATTATTTTTTCTCAACGATTTCTTCTTGGTGTTAGCAGAATCTCTGCGTTGTTTACTGATAACTGGCGCAGTAGCTGCTGAAGGGGATAACTGTCTACCTGATCGTAAAGACATATTTGAAATGGAAGGTTTTGTTAAAGATGAAGTTGAAGTTGTTGTAGGAGGATCAAAAGACGTAGTGTGTCGAAAATTGGCAGATAAGCCCCCCGCGCTGGGGCCAAATCATTTGTATACGTACAGGCATATGTACATATCATAAATATGTATAAACCAATCAAATTCAAATACTACCTAGCAACTCTACATAGGATTCGAATGAGTACCGTTTATAGGAACTTGAAGATATCAACATCAGTCAATGAGGTGTGTGATCTGGACTTGAATCATAAGCGTTTATAATATCAATTATAACAGTGTTTTTCGAAGAAGTTTGATTCAAAAACTTTACAAGTATCAAATTGGTTGTACCAAAGCTTGATAGCATAGTGCTCCCAGATTTTTGAACTTATATTACACGAGTCATTCTGAAGTCAAGTAAGTGTATATCAGGGTTGGTACTATAGAAAGCTCCTGGTGAAAACAAATCCAACATGTTTAAAGAAGTTCAATTGAAAAACACAAAAGTTATTGAGACTTTTGAAAATGACAAAGGCAAAATCCAGTTTGAGGCTTCTTGGTGGGGTCAGGTAGGTGTTAGTGATACTTTCAAATATTCATTGAGTGCTTTAGTAAAAGAATACAAGTTTTTCGAAGACATTTGATAGAAAAACAAATAAGTTATCAGAGTATCTGTCACCCCAAAAGCAACAAAGTAAGTACCTACAAGATTTTTGAAATCAAATTTTGTGGGTCTGTGTTGAGTGAGGCAATGGAGTGTATACCTTTTTATTCTGAACATAGTGTGTAAAGAAAGACTGCAGCTTTTTTCCCAAAGTTTCATTTAGAAATGAAAAAGTTATTGAGATTTTTGCAAATGATATAGCAAATGCCATGAGCTTTGCAAGGATACAAAATCAAATTTCGTGGGTGTTTGTGGAGTGAGGTAATGAAGTGTATACCTTTTTATTCTGAACATAGCATGTAAAAAAATACTGCAGCTTTTTTTCCCCAGTTTCATAGACGACTGAAAAAGTTGTCAGACGTTTTCTTGTCAAAATAGTAAATACCATAAGCTTTGCAAGTATGAAAATGT
>NW_006768927.1:4525-7725 GCF_000204055.1 Melampsora larici-populina 98AG31
GACTTCATTTCGTTTGTTTTAACTGCTTGCTGCTTGTATTTTGTAGCTAAACCAGGAGGCCATTTTCACAAACTTCGATTTGTACATCATTGCCTCGAGCAAAACTCTGGGTCCTGACTGGTGTGAAGAGGCAACTACTCGGCCCGAGATTAGTAAGTGGTTGAAGAGGCGTCACAACTTTCAGTCGATATTCCCAATCTACTCTCAATCGAAGTTGGACACTATTGAGGACGTGGACGCCGCGGCTGCTGAAGAAGATGCTGAGACGGATGTCCAAAAGCGACGCCGCGTAAACAAGTGTGATCTTGAGAAGGCTCAGCTTACAGATCTCATCTCTCTAAACATAGGTGAGCAGTCAATTGTTTCTCATTATCTCTCTATCCTGAACAGCTTATCGACTGATAGTATATAATTGCTTACTTGGGAAGTGAACGCGCTGGGTCATGCGCCGCCAAACGGAATTCCTCGAGGCCCTGATCCGGTGGCCGCATTCAAGAAGAACAAGATTAATGTCAACTTTGAGCGTAGTCCCGATTCAGCAATGACCGACGACGAATTCATACGTGGCTTTGATGGCATGAAGACTTTGGGTCGACGCCATTGGATCGAAGACTTTATCAATGGGAAGTTCAAGATAGTGAAGCAGGTCCCACCAGCAAATCCTGTATCGTCTAACCCTGCCAGTAACTCAGCTCGTGGTAACACTGAATCTACAGACCCGTCTAACAATGGTATTAGCTCCACTGGTGGTAACAACGAAGTTACAAACCCATCGGATACTGATAATAACTCAGCTGGTGGTAACATCGAATCTACAAACCTGTCTACTGATAATAATACAGCTTGCGAGATGTCTTGAATGGGAAATCTAAATTAGTTCAATCCGTCAAACATAAATTACTTTGAGTTCTGTAACACAAGTCAATCTACTTTAGTCTATCTTGTCAACTAAAGATTTTTCTACAATTATTCAACATAAGATTGATTAGTTCAACTTTCTATTTTGTGAAATATATGATAGTATTTTAGCTTCTGAGTTGTTTCAAGCACACTCATTTGATATGTACATGTGACGATTGATCCTTGTGATGAACACAGATTATAATGACACCACGATTATACTATACAGTGAGATCTGAGTAAGGTTAATCACCTCAACTCAACTAACCAAAGCAAAGTCTTTTGCTTTTGATATTGATATTGAAAAATATAGTAGGTTATGTTATGATTTCGACAGTTACACATAAGAGTTTAATCAGTTGTGTGAATTTTGTTGATGACAAGTATTCAACTTCATCTGAGATACACACGCTCCTCTTCTGAGATGACAGGTATTTGCAACATCAGACTTTGACTTTTGTAAGGATGCGAGCTGTTCGAATATGGAAGTGTGTATTTGGAATCAATCCTTTGAATGACAACATCTCACCTTGTTATGTTTAGCATTCGGAAAATCGATTGTGCTCAAGTTGGCAGTTTGCATCAGGGCACTTAGCGTTGAAAATCAGCAGTTTCAAGTCATTAGTCTACCTGAGAGAAGCTTGATGAGATCGGATGTATCTTGTAGGATCTGACAATGTATCAACGTTCTATTTAGTAATTGCAAAGGACCTGAGAGCACGTAACGTATTGAGGGCTTGAGTGACTGGGTGCAGACACAGGTCAATATGTACCCAAATACTTGCTCGGTCTAACATCAAGGATTTTCAAATCTCTAAAGTTGACCCAGATCCATCTGGTTGTTTCTGAGAGTGCCAGATGCGTCTGAATGGCCAGATGGGTCTGATGTTTGTACAGATGCAGATCTGTCTGTGCTTTTGGTAAGTCAAAGACTTACCTATGCGAGTTGAGAGGGCCAGATCCGTCTGAAGCAATGCAGACGGATCTGCGCAGCTGTAGTGTGGTGTAAGATGTGTCTGTAATTCGACTATACAGATACAGATCTGTCTGCAATGTGTGCTTTCAGACCGCTGAAAGATGATGTAAACGGCAATTCTCATTGTGCAGCGTTAAAGGCTTGAAAGTTTGTAACATGAGCTGGTTTTAGCTGAAATGGAGGATCCTAGAGCAATTTTCCTCTAGGAGTTGTTAAAGTAGGACATCTGCTGGGTCTGCAGACATCTGCAAGTGGCATTGGGGCTCGTAGCCAACCATACAGTACGTCTGTATGGTCGGCTAAGTACCGAAGGATCTGTGGCCCACAGGTGGCTGAACGATGTATGTAATTGTAATTCGAGGTCATGCTTCCATCAAAATTAACTTTGAATTGTACCTTCCAAATGCATCGATTTCCACTTCGAGTACGCTATTTGACTATTTGAAAGCAATTGATCTATTGAGTTCAACCCGTGAGCAATTCAATACCCATCACATCAAACATTTGATTCTTCGCTAAAAGTAGACGAATCAAAGTCAACTCCAACTGTGAGAGTTATGGTTATGTCAATAAGTATAAGTATTTATACTACACAAAGTTGATTCTGGAACTTTTCCACAAAATTTCCAGAACATTTTTCAGAAAGCGAGAATGCTTCTGCACCCTGGGCAAAAGGGCATTCAAACATGTACTGTTTTTCACAAGTCCAGGAGTCAAGAACACAGTCAAATCTCTGTTCTGGGGCAGTTCTGGAAAATTTGTGGAAAAGTTCCAGAATCAACTTTGTGTAGGACAATTAATTGCTTTGGATGGTTGACTCTCGTTGAGCAAACAATCCCATACCAAACATAAGTGATTTCAATTGAGAAAAAAACTCAACGGACCACGTTGAGAACTACCTATTTAGAGATGATATGTTTGAACCGCTTCTGATTGGTGAGCAAGGAGTGCAGACCACAGAAACGTGAAGAATTTGGACTCGGTCCAGATTAAACAGGGTTGCTGCTTATTTGATATTGGTAACTTCTTTCATTTCTACGTACCTGTAGTTTTACCGAAGAGTTGAACTTTCACACAGATGTGTTGGATTGAGACGGTGCATGTTTTTAGAAAAGACCCTGTAGAAGATCTCGACTGAACCGAGAATTTCAGAATAACTTACACACCTGCCCTGCCTTATCATTGACTTCAAAGTCCAAACTCAGAGGGGTTTGCAATTTCAGCTGTGAGACCATACATGATTTGAAATATGATTGTGGTAACAGCATCCAAGACCGAGAGATGATAGCCTTGATCAAAACCAAAGGGGTGATCAAATTTGATT
>NW_006768927.1:25576-50563 GCF_000204055.1 Melampsora larici-populina 98AG31
AAGAATACGTTTCAGTGGGGAGATGAAGAACTTTGGAATATAGATTTGAAAATCAGCTTGTGATTGTCCAAAACGCCGGGAAAAGATGGTCGATGTCGTTGATATTCTACGTCAGTGACCCTGACCATTCGTTAAGGGTGATATACTGACTTACAGTGTTCCCTTACCTAGGTCGAGAGAAAATGAAAATCGTCTTCTGTTCATGCCAATTGGACTCGGTCCGGCTTGTCCAGATGGGATCAATTGGAGGATCTCCAAAAACTCCTGTCACTGCCTTTTCTATCAGACTATTAAGACTTTATCATATAATGTGGAAACTGTGTCGAGTTCGAATCGAGCCTTTTTGCCGAGCTATTGACGTATTCCTAGATGGTAAGAACTCCATCATACTTTCTTCGGGTGGAGATCGAGTGAGTCCAATTTCAAGTCCTTAGATGATTCCATGAAGCGCTCACTTACGTATGCATGCACTGTAGACTCGTGAATGGCGAAAACTTTTCTCGGCTGCTGTTGATGCATACCGAGAGATGTTGAATTTGAAGGAAGAGCTTAAAATCAAGGCATTGAAGCTTACTAAGCGGGAAAGGTTGGCATCAAACTGCCCCCGATGCTTTGGACCAACTGTGAAAGGAAAACGTGAATCCGAACCTGATGCAATAGTATGTTTTGATGGGAATTTCCAGCATCGACGGCATACCACCGCCAGTGCTGGATTGCGTGAGATGCCGAAAATCCCTTCTCTCTTTCTTCCTCAAGATGATATTGATAGATGGCAAAATCTAGTGAACAACACGGATGGGAGTGTTACAAATAAATCAGTGGTCAGTGTCTTGAACAAATGCCTCTCTCGTTACCAATAATTGATGGTTATGATGTAGGATCCGTGTACTGCAAGTCACACTGCAGCTGATGATGCGCGAGGGGCTCAAACTTGGCGTGGTTGTGATGAAACGGGCTTGTTTGGGATGGCTTGTCGACACAATCATGTCTTGAAGTTCATCAACATTATACAGAGTGGGGAACGGTGAGTACTGTTTCCTCCAATTGATTGATTTTTCATTTCATTAAATTCTGTTTATCATTTGAAGGAACCACTTTCCAATGGCCATGATGGACTGGATGCTCAAGCAGTGTGAATCTGAAGAAGAAGCCAAATGGAAACTGGCGATTCTCTATGATATTGGGTGTAACCTTGAGAAAGTTATCAATAAAGTGAGTGTCAGCTAATTATTTTAGTTTAATATCAATGTTAAATCCAGCACCGAAAACCACAGCGTAATCTATTCAATGAAGAACGTAGTGATGGTCGATTAATGTTTGGAACAGGAGCGTGGCATTCCTATGCTCACATCCGCTCATGTCAAATATCATACAATCCCCGCTTGAATGCAGATTGGGGAATGTCTGATGGAGAAGGGATGGAGCGGATCTGGTCCGCTTTGATGGAGCTAATTGCCCCGTTGCGATATGCAACCAAAGAACACAGATTGTGGGCGTTGCACCTGCAAGCGCTATTCCATACCGAGCTGGCCAGGTCCAAAAGTGGTGAGTACTTGACCAATATTTAAACATGGTGCTCAAACTAAGATCTAGTTAAATACATGTAGTTGAGTCCATGATACGACGTATGAAGGAGATGATGAACCTCTTTAAAGAGAGTCAGTCAAAGTTGAATCAGATTCTCTTGCTTCCCAATTACAATCTTGAATACATCACAGCTCAATAGGAGAGACAGCGTGAATGTCAGCTTCAAGCTTTCTGCACTGAATCCACCCAAGCGTTGACCGAGAAACTTACTCATTTGATTGAACTCGAGGAATTCCTGCAATCTAAACAGTACGTACCTTAAAAGACACATGTTTATACCAAACATCTTAGACTGAGAGAATTCTCCCTACAGAAAAGAGTTCACAGAACTTCGACGGAAGCGGCGTCGCAATTGAACACACGCAGACGACAATGGTCTTATGCGGACTGCAGATTCGTTGCTCATGCTTGAGGAAGAGATAGACAGTGTAGTTGATGAGCTTGGTGCGGAAGAATTCCGCAACATCCCAGGCGCTTCATGTGGGTACAAACATGCATATTTGTTTGATGGATTTGACTGACGGGAGTGATTTGATCTATGTAGCCAAACAAGGGAAGGCTATGATCCGTTTACGTGTATCAAAAGGAAAGTTGTACGAGGCTAAGGTTGGTGTTTTGGAAGAGGCAAAACAAGCCAACATGAGAGCCGGTATGCAATCCAAGACTTCATCCAATTCTCATCTTTAAACTTATGAGAACATCGGTCTCATAATCATCAGGAACACGACATTTACAGAGGCATCAGCGTTTGCTGAAGGCCAAAGAAGCAGATCTCAAAAAGAAATACCTGACGTTTCAGCGTCAAGTCCTAGCGTTCAACACGGCTTTTTCGGGTCCAAATGGTCCAAATCCAATCGATTCCCTGACCTTTGATGAGGTGAAAGCGATGGCAATTGACCACCCGTTCTGGGACTTTGGTGGACTCACCCATCCACAAGAGCCCTGGGCAATCGATCCAAGGGTACAGGATGGAATAAAAGCCCACCTCAACATGACTCATGCCAAGGATGAGCTACGTAGAATTGCCCGCGAGTGTAGGCAGTTGATCAACTGGTCCAGCGACACATACGAGAAGATTTCACATCTAAGGGAAATCGTCCACGGTGAAGGTATGTATTCACTCTTAATGATGATTTAGTGTGTGAGACTAATTTTCATCGTAATTTCACATCTGATAAGATGAATCACTGGATCTTGAGCAAAATAAATGGATGATGGAGATCTTAAATTTGGAGACTCGTCGTGGGGATGACCGCTTGTCTGAGAGTAAACACGTTTTCAAGGCCTTACTGACAGACCTAGATCAAACACATTGCCGATTGTGGATGGAATGGAATCGGGGGATACAAACGGTTACCTCTGGTACTTTGCAGCACAGCGAATTATCAGTGGAAGAGGAAAGCGCACTGATGACAAAATGGAATAGTATTGTCAATAACAGCCGTCAGTTATGGGAAGGTATTGTCGCAGCTCCAATACTCACAGCGGAAGGAATTGATGAGCCCGAGGATATCACTGATCGATACATGGAGGATTAGGGGCCTGAAGTTGGTGATCCCGATGAAGTTTATAACACAGATGCATATTGGGCACAAGGGTAGAGATGTGTTAGAATTCCCATTCATCATTATTTCATTTCGTTTGTTTGATTTGTTATACATGAGTTATATCTGTTTTTACAATTGTTGATGAGAATGAACAGAATACAACATTAAGATGTTCACTTTGCAATATAAATTCATAAAAGTATAAGACGTGTTATTCCGAAGTAAAGTGAAAGCAGTAATGGTTGTGATTGTGACATTCTGATAAATTTGAAGATGAAATATGATACTTTGAACTTGTTTGAGATTGAATATGATAGCTTGAAGTTTGAGATAAGATATGATGGGTTGAGCTTGTTTGTTGACTTTGAGATCGAATTGAATTTGAGATCAAATATCATAGCTTGGAGTGTGAGACCAAATTGAAGTTTGAAATCGAATATGATAGCTTGAAGTTGTTTGTCAGGTGTAAGGTGAGGTGAGTGATGTTTAAAGAAACCAATTCAGTAGATGACATACGAGTAGGACAACGTGAGTTGATGTTGATGTCTTTGAGTCGAGGGCTTTTGAGTCGAGATACTTTGAGTCAAGGGCTTTTGAGTCGAGATACTTTGAGTCGCCTTTGAGTCGAGGGCATTGCCTTCACATTTGCTCAAGTTTGGTCAGCTTGAGTCCGGGTATGTAGTTGGGTAAGTGGGTGGTAGTGTGTAGTGTGAACTAGAGCGAGTTCAGATTGATCTGCATGGGCCTCAGATTGATCTGAGAGTAGTCAGATCGATCTGAGCGCGCTCGATTTGATCTAACTTCACTCAGATCAGTCTAAGTGATCTGAGTACCTTGGTGTCCAAAATTTTGGACATTGAGACTGAGTTGAAAGATGTTAAATGACACTTATAAGTGTTCATATTCATGTAAAAAAAAATTGTGGATGGGTAGGAACTTAGAGGTGTGAAAATGTGTGTAGAATTATTGTTCTAGCTCACCTGAGTGATCTAGGGCAAACAATCGGCTTCCGGACCGATGAAATTGTACAAGTTTTCATCGACTTCGACGTCGATGAAAAGGCGCGCCACAGGTGTTGATGGTATATCTTCAATAGAAGAATTATGATGATGAAGACTAGATGATTGTGAAGCTGAAGCAATCGGAACACTGGCTTCTTTGATTGATGTTGTGGAATCATCATCAATCGGAAATGATTGTTCTTCATCAACATCAATCCGTATTGATTGGTCATCAAGAATGGCTACGCTTGACCGCGCTTCATCCATCTTGCTTCTATAGAGCCTTGATGGAGAGCCTCGAATGGATTAGGGGTACGTGTCATCCCTCTCTGTGTCTCTCTATGGGAGACATCATCACCGATTTGTGGAAAAACAAAACTTTTGTTGACATTGTGGCAACAGTCTCACGAATATGTGGCCGTTGCGTGCTGATATGTGGTATAGTTCATCACTTTTGGCCTATTTGGACGTATCAGGAAGCATATCATCTGATGTTTGGGTGATATGTGGACGAATATTGAGATATTGTGCGGTGTAATACGGGTCGGTGTGAAACTAAAGATCGATGTGGTGGAATTACAATTTTACATGGAGATTATTTACACCAAATGGACCCGGTGTAAGTCAGCTCGGTGTAAAACTCGAATTCATGACCGGGTCCGAGACTATCACACCGAATATTTTTACACCGAGAATAATGGTGTAAATTCTTTGGTGTAAAAGTCAATAATCCAACCGGTCACAAGATTTTTACACCTAATATTTCACACATAAATTTATTACACTGACGAAAAAAAAACTGGAACGGTGTAAAATTACCAAATAAGTGGGTTATTTGGTAATTTTACACCAAACCGAATTTACACCGACTGACCCGGTGTAAAACGCTTGGTGTAAAATTCTCCCACCCAATTGAAAATGGCCGCTACAATGACAAAGGCAAATTATATGCAGATGATGCTGCAGCTTTCTTTGAAAACCTTGAAGATCTTCAAAAAGGTTGCAATCTGATTACAGAATGGGTCACTAAGTGGCAGACCCTCAAAATAGGACACGCAAAATGTGCAGTGGTTATGCACGGAGAAAAAGATCCGGAGCTCAGACAAGCTTTCTTAAACAAATATGGGGACCCCTCAGAATTCCCCAATGACAACAAAAGTCACTTCAACCTGACAGACGGCAAAGTATATGCACAGTCATCTTACAAATACCTAGGCATAGACATAGGTGACAACCTTGGAATAGGATATGAGAATGAATTAGCATATTCAAAAACACTAGCAAAGAAGGTCTCTCAAAAAGTGGGCCAACAATCATGCTTAATCAGAGATACTAAGCGCACAATAGCAGAAAAATCATTTCTCATAAAAACATATGTATTAGCAGCAGCTCTCTAGGGAGGGGAATGGATTGGGATGAACCAAACAAGAACAGCAGTCATCCAAAAAGAAGTGGACAGAGCACTATACCTTGCCATTGGTGAAAAATGGGGCTGTAAAACAATATGCCCTGTGAGACTTTCATGGGAACTTGGTGTTCCTTCAGTGGCAGCTGCGTGTGCAGCTGCTAGATACCGTATACACGCTAAATCAGCATCCATGGACACAGATGCATCTGACATCCTGTGCAATCAAGGCCAAGGCAGTAGAAAGAAAACCTGGGTGTCAATAACCAGAGCAATAGCAGCAGTAAATGCAATGTCAAAAGACAAACCACAACCAACTCCAGAAGGAGAAACAAAGGAGCTGAACATTCCGCCCATGATTATTAAGGGACTGCGCGCACAAGCCTTAGCTTATCCCAAGAAAATACCAGAAACATGGATAAATATCCATGGTGAAGATGATGCTGTCTTTGAAATACAGCAGGAAATGATTGCAGTCAAAGCATACCAATGGGCAAAAGAAATGACCCTAAATAAACTACAAGGACCATTGACACAAATGGAATATGAAAACTGTGAGTATGGCTTAACCAGAAACTTTCACAAAACAGCACTCAGATACCCATATCTGAAAGATGGAGTATTAACATTACTAAAAGCAAGACTTGGCATATTGCCATTGGCAACTTCAGAATATGATGCTCAGGAAAAGGCAGATACACTTAGTGCTACTGCACAAACACTAGGAAGAGCTGCATGCCCACTTTGTAAACAACAAAGAAGATCAGGTGAAACTATGAAAGAAGAAGATGAAGTATCACACATACTTCTCAATTGTGTGGCTCTTAAAAACCAAAGAAAAGAACATCTTGGAGCTATCATTAAACAGCTCCGCAAAACTAAAGAAGTGGGAGATGCAGGTGAAATAAATAAGAGGGATTTGAAAGTAACTACGTATCTGTTGGGAGGCATGTGTGTCGCCTCAGGGCCTATCGTGGGATGTCTGGAGAGAGAGTTGTGGAAAATGAGCCCCAGTGAAAGGTTCATGTTTCTGTGGCAGCACGGGTATGGTCACATAACCGGTATCCAGCCGGAAAATATGGCGTTGTATGGATTTGTCCCCGTAGCAAGATACCTGAAAACGGTTTTTGGGTTATACCAAGAATCAATTAAGGATATTCATAAGCCTACACCAATTGCAAACACTTTGGTAGACATGATGTGATAAATACGCTCATGTCACATCCTTTGTGATTATTACAAATGGCCGAGGGACTGTAAGGTCTATGGCAACATCACGCGCTGTGGAAAGGGAGTTTACCCAGTAAAAGTCTGGAGTCGTCAGCCTTTGTAAAAGGCAGCTCTAAGGGTTGATTCCCCTTTAGAGCCGTGGGATGAGTGTTTCCGTAATTAAAAGCTCATCCTCGGACGTATGAAGTAACACTGTGATATTAGAATGCCCCTGGGTTCTAAGAAGAGATCACTTGTTCAAGCATATTCTACCCACAAGGAATATCCGGGTGGCTCCGCCACCCGGGGTGCGTCTCCGAAAAAAAAAAAAAAAAAGCGCACTGTAATGTGACTCTTTGTATAAACTATTACCCCCCAAACCCAGAGGTGCATTGTGGCCCGTCAAAAGGTTAGCAGTGTATCAGTACGTATCTCAAAGGCAACTTTGATTTACATTACCCATCATTTACCCCCATTTACACTTAAGAAGTTTTAAGAATGATAACCATAACTATATAACTTTCAGCAATGGATCTCTAGGCTCTCACGTCGATGAAGAACACAGTGAAATGTGATACAATATGTAATAAGCTGAAAACCTTCACTTTTGACGAAATTTACCCATTGTCTTCACTTTTCACAGCTGCTACTCCCTTTTTCTTGCTCATGTAATATGAAATCATCCTCTATAACCTTAAAAATCCCGGAAAATCCTCTTGGCAACCTTAAATCACACTATTACCACCATTACATATGCAAACTACACGTATACCTCTTGTTTACCAACTTCGAAAAAGTACCTTTTCTCTAATAACTTCTGTTTCTTCTTATCAACCTTCAAGATTAAAATTGTTACAGTATAATATAATGTTGTTCTTTCATATTCCAACCTCATAATACCCATAACTCTATTATTAATACCCTAAAAAACATTTTCCAACCTCTATACCTATATTTTTGAATTTTTCTTATGTTTTTCTTTCTTACTTTTTTTAATAACTTTGTGAATAAACTCCAATGATCTTGATAAGTAATGTGAAATAAAATGATGCAATGTTCACCCAATGACCAATACATAAGCCTATAAGAGCTTCAATTGATCCAAAAACCTCCATTTTGAATTTTCTGACCTACTAAACTTTTCTAATAAACTGGTAAACTACTAATAATGAATTTTTTGATTGATCCCTTAAATTGATCAGCACAACGGACATCATGTCCCTGTGGTGTGTTCCCATTGTCAAGTGCACACGAGTTGCCTTTGTACTTCAAAGGCAGTACATGTGCCTCTGATTGTTGGGCTACTGCCACAAGAACACGGTGGGAGCTACCAAACCATCCGTGTCAATTCCTGCTTCACCAAATGCGACCTTCTTTTTCTTGGCAGTAACAGAATTCTTGTTGTCTTTTTTCAGGTCTAATTTCTTGACAAATTTCTTAGGAACAACTTTTGTCTTTTACCAACTGAGGGACTGTGCCTGACAAGCAAACTACTGGAGTTAGAGCAATGATCTAACTATTAAGGACAGTTGTGATGCTGTGAAGAGCTGGTACATAGGAAGTGTTTTTTGAAATCAACCAAGAATGAAACCCACAAGGAGGACTTTCACTCACTACTGTAAATGTATTTCTGCATGTGGAGCAACACCCGAATCGCTACGCTATGCCATAAAATTTGGGCATCCTCCATACTGGTGCGCAGCCTGCGCTATGAGGCTGCGCACTCATGGCTGCGCTATTTGGCCAAGAAAAAAACTCACGAGGGTGGAGCGGTCCATACCACTATATATGCCCTATATAGCGCGCTACGTGAGTGAAAACTGAGTGAAAGGAAAGTTTGGATTTCACAAAACACTTTTGTAGCAATCGAGTAGAAACAATCCAAAAGAAAAATAAAAGAAACTATGAAAAAGAATGAAATTACAAGATTATTAAAGACTGACCGTCTGTCTTTATTATATTAAACTTTAGTTGATTTTATTGTCAATAGATTTAAATTCGTAGAATAAGAGAAAAATCGACACATCTTATAAGAACTCGAGCTACAGTAAACCACAGGTAAGCCAACCGGTTCTTCCATTTACAATTTGATTCTAGATTTTATCGTTTTGATCAACGTTTTTGGAAATTTATTAATGATTGAGATCCTTGAATTTCTTTAATCTTTCTTCTTTCTGTCATCTGAATTGAAGTTTGAGATTGAATTTGATCGATTCAAAAACCCAAAAACTTTGAAACTTTAACAACCACACGTGAATTTAAATCAGTATGTACAAAAGTCTTTTCTTCTGCTTCTCCTTCTCCTGCAGTTTGAGTTTGAATTTTTTGAAACGCATTTAACGTCCAATTCCCAAATTTCCCATCCCTAAAAACTTTCAAAAGATATAACAAAATCGGTTTTCCATTCAAAAGTTTACATGGTTCTGAAATCTTAACAAGCGGTCCTATTGATCTTGTGTGACCAGGCATGGGTCCTTCTGATGCTACTTTACCTATAAAAATACAAGATACAAAAATACAAAATATAAAATGCAAAAAGAACCGTTTTTCAGTTAGCTTTTGAATTCAAGAATCAATCCTTTTTAGGGAGAGAGTTTTTTTGTATTTACCTTTTCTACATCCTACAGCGTTTAATAAACTAGATTCTCCTATATTTGGCATTCCACATACCATGATTTTGATTCCATTTTCAAGAGAATTATTTGATCAGGAGTTAAAGCATCAGAGGAATCGGATTTGGTTCTAGATTTAACGATTTCTGTATATGTATATCAAAATTATAAAAAGAAGAACACCTGCGGCCTAACTGAGTCATCCACGTTTGATTTGGTCTAGTGTGGCGCGAAGGCCTGATCGGTTGGCTGGGAAGGTATGTATTCAATTGAATACCCTGTAATTGCTCGGAAAACCTCAGCAACCCTGTACTGGGTCGATTTGCTCCGCTATATAGCGGAGCAATACCTCCATGGCCAGGTTGCGCAGCGATTGCACCGCTATGAAAAACCTCGGCCCTGGAGTGCGTTGTGCAGGCTCCGCTATGGAAGGCGGAGTGCGTGGCGCACCCAAAAATCGCTCCGCTTCCACCAGTTATGGCGGAGCGGTTCGGCTATTGTGTGGAGGAACAAACTCCACAAAGGAAGGGAATCACAATATATTTAGTTAAACCTTTCCTTAGGAACAAATCGCAATACATGAGGCTGCACTTGTGGTGAAGTAGAATCACCAATGGTGTGTAGATTTGTCCCAAACTTGGCTATATGCAGCATCACTCATTGTAGTAATCATAAATGTTGTGGCTTAAATTTTGTTACATTATTGACATTTTCTCTTGACAGCAAACCGACGGAATCTGTACCTGAAGTAACCGGTATGTTTGGCGGATCCTGAGCATTTGGTGAAGCACTAGTCTGTCCATTGATAGCTGGTAAGTTGGGTGTTGCATTTTGTCCTTCTCCAGGTTTGATCAAGGTAACAACCATGAGAATTGCCTCCAGTAGGGGTGGAAGGGTCTCCACAAGTGCATCTCCTATCACGGCCACAGTGAGTTGCAACTGCAGGAGTTGGTACAGCAATATCTGAATCAGGCAGAGGGACGGAGCCACCTCTTAGCCTATTGCTAGTCCTTCCCATCATCTCTTTGAAGTTTTCTGCATTGGTAGCCTTCTTGTTTGTGCTATACATCTTCTAAGTGAAAGAACTTTTGATTTTTGTAGGAATTATCATAATTTAAGTGATGAATGAGATTCTTCACATTAATGAAATATAGACAGTGATGTCTTATTCAAAAAAAAAACTGCAAGCTAATTAGCTTGTACTGTGAAAGGTAGAAAGGATCTAGTGAGGATGAACAGATACAAGCATGGGATTGCGGATATGGAGGAATTGATGTATGAAGACAATTTTCAAGGTTGAGGAGAATATCCTTAGCCTGAATGGCTCTTACCAAGTGTGGGGGAAGTGTCTCTCACTATAAGGATACTTCTTTTCATTCACCCATAGTCCACTTGTATTGTGGAAATAGGTGGTACCGTTGAGCCCTTGGGTACTGCCACTCATTAAACCTTGGTACAAATTATCCTGTGGTATTTTAGTTTCAATTCAATTACCCATTGATTAATAGTAACAGAGATTGCAAATGGGACTCTTGATTTATGGAGCTGAGATTCACAACAAAGTCTCTTTTTGTCTGACCCAGGACTGGTTTACAAAATATTGTGATAGCAATTCCGTGAGCTACTAGCACTACACAAAATATAATATTTTCTGGGCAGAAAATTAAATTATTGATACACAAAAATATTGAGAGGCCAGGAGAAGGGCAAAAAATAAATAAAAATATGCATCTTGTTCCCTGCGGTGAGAGCTTCACTCTCCATATTTTTCCATCTTTTTACAGTCCATATTGATAAGTGTACTAACAATAAACCTTCATAATCATCCAATTACAACCTGTAACAAGCACTGAAATTTGGCTCATTAGTGTTTAGAGAAACTTATGATTTCTGAAAACACCTATCATTTTGTCAAATCTGCTTCAAAACACTCGATATCAAGTGCATTTGAAAGCTGAACTCTTCCTCTCGGACTTTCATAAGATCAAGAACTATGTAGCTAGTATGACAATCATTCTATGGATCTGTATGTACAAATGTATAAAAAAGATGATATCTTTTTTAGCAGACCAGCATGCTGTGTGGTCCTATTATGAACTATTTGGAGGACAATTCCAGCTTACCAATGCACCCAAAATCGAGCGTTTTGGACCGGAATTGAAAAATTTATGAGTATTTTCAGAAATCAAAAGTTTCTCTAAACACTAATGAGCCAAATTTCAGTGCTTGATACAGGTTGTAATTGGATGATTATGAAGGTTTATTGTTAGTACACTTATCAATATGGACTGTAAAAATACGGAAAAATATGCAGAGTGAAGTTCTCAACGCAGGGAACAAGATGCATATTTTTATTCATTTTTTGCTCTCCTCCTGGCCTCTCAATATTTTTGTGTATCAATAATTTAATTTTCTGCCCAGAAAATATTATCTTTCTTGTAGTGTAGCATCTTTTAGGCTAGTAAACCACTAAAGAAAATGGTGGAATATTAAACTAAGTTTATTAAGCGCGTGAGAACCTTGTTTTAAGTTTCACAAACAAGGTTTGCTAAGAAGTAGTGGGATCAAATCAGCACTGACTTCAGTTAGATGACCTTTTAACATAGGGTTTGGATACAAATCCAGGAATTAATGCAAGACAAATAGTCTTCTACCAGGATGTAGAGTAAAAACTACATTCACCATGTCCTTGTGGCAGTCGCCTGACGACGAGCGCACACGAACTCCCATTGAGGCACAAAGGCGACTCGTGCGCGCTCGTCGATGAGCAAACACCACACGGGCATGGTGATTATAATTCTGTGCCCAAGCTAACAACACTCTACTCTAGAGCTTGTTAATTGAGGGAAATATCACCTAGTGATATTTGAAGTTCATTAAACTCTGAACACACAGGAACTCCTTTGAATTTAGAGTTTCCCAAGTTCTTGAATTCCCTTACTAACTTGAGGAGCTCTTTATATACAGGGAGGGGCACTTCCACACAGGGTACTTTACACCGACTAAGTCAGTGTAAAAAGAAGTCTGTGTAAAATTCAAAATTATCCATGCATTTCTAGAATTTTACACATATTTCATTTTTTTATTCTGTGTGAAAAATGTCAGTGCAAAAGAGTCAGTGCAAATATCTTGAACCCGGCTGCAAGATTCAATTTTACACCGAAGGCTTTACACAGACTCAGGCAGTGTAAATTTCTTCAGTGTAAAATTCTTGGACCCTGGACTGATGTCGAATTTTGCACCGATGTCCTTTACACTGACTGTCTTTCACCATATTTGCACCGACAACCTAAACACTGAAAGGGTGTCGGTTTAAAAAGTGTCAATGCAAAAATGCCAATTGCCCCATGTGAAATGGGATTTTGCACCGTAAAGTTTACACAAGAATAAATCTTTACACAAAAAAACAACAATACTTGCGGCTTGAGAGAGAATACAGCGGACGGAAAGACAAATTAAGGAGCGTGGATCAAATGGAAAAAATGGAAAAGAGATAGAGTTGAAGCGAGTGAGTCTGATGCCAACAAAGAAACAGAAGTGTGATGGGAAAGGAAAAAAAGTCGGAAATTTGAAGAAGTTGAGGAAGATAAGGACTATCCAGTGTTAGCCTTCTTTCCAGCCTTCTTTCCAGTGTTAGCCTCTTTCGAAGGTGCTTTCATTTCTGCTGCTGCTGCCTTGGCTGCCTTGCGTTTGTCTGTAGCAGCCTTGTGTTTTTCAGCCGCAGCCTGACGTTTCTCTTTGGCAGCTGTTGAGATAAACAATTCTATCAATGCTTTGCAAACTAAATATCAACGTGTCCACTTACAGGTTTAACCGTGGTCTCAATTTGTTCTGCCTTGCGTTTTTCTGCAGCCGCCTTGCGTTTTTCAGCTGCTGCCTCACGCTTGTTTTGCGCTGCTCTTGGAATGAGGCGAAAAAAAAGATGTCAAAAAACCTATCTCACTCAGTTTATAAAATGATAAAGAAACGAGCGGCATTTTAATTTTGATCTTGATGGGAGGATTTACTTTTACTTTGTGATCAGCAGCGTTGAGTCCTATTTCCAGAGGATTAGGCTGTGGTGACTCCTTGTGATCAGATAAAGAAGGAAGATCAGTATCTTCTTCTTCAACTTCAGTATCAATCTCGTCTTTGAGATCAGGCAGGCCGCCTCCAAATGGCATTTCATCGCTTGGCATTGAAAAAGATATCTTGTGATGTCGCTGAGGAAACTTCTTCATCAGTTCAATGATAGAAGTTTTCAGGAGAGCCCTTTCGTCGTCGAAAGGCATGCGTGAGTAGCATACCCAGGAGGTGTGACGGTCACACCCGGCCAGAAGTTTTACATCACGCTCTATGAGTTGTGCAAACCCCCCATTCCTAAGCTTGTCGTAAAGCCATACACCCATTATACCCTCTACTGAACAAGCTACTTTACACCAATAATGCCCACCTGCCCAATATCCACGCGTAACTAGGTAATAATCAACTTCACCAATGGAAAAACGCGCTGGCCAATCAGTTTGATCCATGAATTTGTTCCTCTCTGCCGCATCCAGTTCCACAACTCCATCTAAGTGAAAATACAAATGTAAAGGTGCCACTGTAGCGTCAGTGAGATTGAGCTTGATACACTTAACCAGCCTAGCAAGGTCCTCGTCCTTTGGTTGTTCCGTGTCCAATGGATGGCATTCTTGACAAACACGGCCGGTTGAATAAAACATTCCGTCGGTCGCCCATGTGGTTATCAAGAGTGCAGTGTCTTTGTATTCAAGTGAAGCATCCCTAAACATTGACGTTGTAATGTGAAGCATGGTCCTTGATTCGGTAGTTTCTTTCTCCACATGTGTGCTTTCATGAGTACATACGACTGTCTTGGTGATGGGAATCAAAAATAGACAAGCAAGAGAAGGTTGATTGGGTGTGTCATCCTGCATTAGACGTTGCATAAAACCGTCAGCAGAGGCGGGTTCATCTGACTTGTATGCAACCTTGGCCCAGTCGTCCATATCTAGTATTGCTTCATGCAAAAGTGTTTGCCCTTGTGAAAGAACCTTGCTAAGACTTGATTGTTCATTCAGTTCCGTGTTGCACCGCTTTGTGAAATGTCGCATGAGTACCGTGAATAAATTGTTGCCATTGACTGTGGCGAATTGACCTTGTAAGGGCCCAGACAATGCATAGAGGGATTCCAAGGTGGACGAGAGCCAGCATTGATTAAATGTGCCTGTAGTAGTGCCTTTCATATAAGATTGGTATGTTGTTAGGGCGTGTTGTATGATGTTTTGAGATCCCTTTGGTCGACCAGGGCCTTTGGTTTTTCATCTTTTGTTCTTCAGTTGTATCGGGAGCACGGCCGTCGTTCGGTTGGTATTTGCGTTTGGTTGGTCTGACCGTCCCCAATGATTCAACCACAGCTTCCCATCCTTTGTTCCTTGAACCATAAGCCATTGAAATCCCCTTTCTCTCGGCCCTATAATCTAGCTCTAGACTTTGTGCCAACGCTAATAGCTGAATCATTCCAGCAATCATTGTACATTTGCCCTGACTGGATCAAAGGAATGGAATTATAGAATCAAAAGATTAGAAATCAACATTAAACACAAGAAAAGAAATTAATAAAAACAAAAAAATTGTATGTACCAGAGCATATAATAGACGCAATGCATTGACTCCTGCGCGTTGGTAGTCGATGGCAATTCAGCTCTACGTTGTGGTTTATTCTTCTTATTCTTCTTGCCGCACTTGCCTTTTGGATCAGATTCCACTTCCTCTCTGTCCAAAGGAGGATCATCTAGATCCATTTGTTTCCAAGCTGGAAATAACATCGCTTGAGTGTCAGCTGTTTGCCACCAGGCAATCCATCTTTTGGCGGCTGGAAAAAGACGGCACAACTCTTCAAATCAGGAGTCGAGGTCTTTATCTGGTTCATCTGGTAAAAGAAATGCTTTACATTTCGTAACCCAAAGTCCCTAAGGAAATGACAACATCATGATTAGTAAGAATATTATTTCAGTATTATAAAAACTTCGGAAATGAAATCACCTTTAAATGTGGCTTAACTATTGAGGAATTCTTCTTGATGCGGTTTATTGCCTGCAAAAAGTGTTGCTCGCAACCGTGTAGCTTCAAAAGTGCGATGTTGCAATCGTAGACGCAATCGTAGACATTGAAAACTTCCATGTAAGCGTCTATGAAGCCCACTTTTTGAGCTTGTGAGAAGTCGACAACTTGTTCACACAAGAGGCCCTTGTCTTTCTCAGAGAGGGAGGATTGTTGAATTTGTCGTAATAAAGTCACAAAATGGGCCTTGTAGTGACTCCTGCTAAGTTTGTGGAGCCAAGTTTGCAGGACAGGAACCCATCTTTCAATCTTGTCGTTGTACATCGATGTTGTCAAGAGGTAGCCGTTTTCGAAAAATTGATAGGTGACATCAGAGAGAAGGCCACCAGTGTAAGGTTTGGGTTTCTTTTTATCTTGATATACCAGCACCTCTGCCATCCACTCAGTCTGCCAAGACATATGAGTATTCTCAGGCAAGAGGGAAACTGACACCATTCGCATGCCCTGCCTGTGTGGGAACAGTCAGTATCAGTCACAACAATGACTTGAAATAACAATGAAGACTTACCTTGCCCAATGAACAATTGCTAAAAGCCATTTATCGGCGCCTTCGGGGTCATTCTTATCACTCATCAAACCGTTGGTTATTAGGATATCTCGGCGCAAGTACCCTAGGCGGTCGATATGTCCAAAGGAAGGGTGTAGATCAGAAATTGGGGCGAGAGGTTCGGTTCCAATGTGTGCATGACCCACCTGTACCACAGACGTTCTTCATTAATTTGATTGATGAAAAGAGATAATGACATAAATTGGAAAAGGTCATACCTTCAAAGACGTAGGTCCTGTCTTTGGGTCTTGAATAATTCTATCTTTCAGCTTTTCTTTTGAGATAGGGTCCGCTTTCTTCGAGTCTGGCCATGGATGATGGTGGATTCCTTGATGACGCAATAATGACCAAGTAGCAGTAGAGTCGGGGTCCTTCTCATCAACTTCCTGATCAATTCGACAACGAGCATGACATCCAATGTGTATTTGATGACCATCACATCCAGATATAGTACATGGCCTGTTTGTTTAGAGAATCATGATTAGAAGGTTATGCATACACTTATTAAGTTTAATTGAGATAAGAGCTTACGAATCTACACTTTTGGCAAGCTTCTTGGGGTTGGTGGCCGGTGTAGCTTGAAGCTCACAGTCTGGATTGGAGCATGTCATAACTCCAATACAGTAGTACCGTCTTATTATCCACTTATCATTGGTTGATGGCTCGGGTTTCATAGTATGGGACCATGCGACATGTCGAAAGTTTGTTATTTGATCTTCAGCCTGCTTGACGAATACTGTTTACCCATTGGGATAAATGGGGTAGCCTGGTTCATCTATGACGCAATCGTGGTCGATGAAGGTGGCAAATTGTGATTTATTGACGGGCAATCGTAATTGTGGTTGTGAGTAAATTTTGACCGCCGTATCCTTCACCATTGGTCTGGCCGCTTTGCCGTTGTGCTCAGATTGATCAGATTGAGACCGTTCAGAGTTTGATGCGGACATTTGTGAGTATGAGTCGGACATTGGCTCTGATGGTTCTAAGTGTTCACTTGAATGTTGCAATGATAAAGAAATTTCAAAGGGGGTTTCGGGTGAAATAATACGTGATGGAGCTGATGAAGTTGAAGGAGAGGGTGAGGGGAAAAGGCCAATCTCTTTGGAAATGGTATCATTGGAGCGGTTTGATAAATGCAACTCTTGATCAATTGAGGCCGCTCAAGCTGGAGGGGCTCCGGAGTGCGATGGGCCTTGACCCATTCTGCAAGGAGACTCTTAATCTCACACTCGAATTCGAATAGAGGGAGGAATTGTAACTATTTTCGAATTATCGAAGTTATGATCGATGGTGGTTTCTTTGTGTCCGTTTCTTTGTGTCCTCCACAACCAAATAGATGTGTGGGAATGAGAAAGGAGGTTTGGATCAGGCAAACTCATCTGATCCAAGCGTACAATCAGGTAAAGTCATCTGATTATATCTTCAAAGTAACCTTGTCATCGATATATACATCGGGATATATTGGCAGTGTTCCCTGAAGCGCGCGGCGGTACACATAATTCCATTACTCACGGGTAGTGTGAGCAACGGGTGCGGATAGGTAGAGTTTCACACTAAGAGAGACAGGTGATACAAACCTGTCACGAATTAGATGTGAATTGAGATGTGGAGAGAGAAGCGCAGAGTTTTTCCTCTCTACTCCACACTTCTCACATCCCTATCCCACACGTTGGAGATCCCAAGGATCTCTCCCTGCTTGAGCTCATAGCCTTTTTTCTCAAAATATAGCGAGAGCTATTTAAATACTCCTATATATAGATCATCGTCTCACATAATCATTAAATTTTTTTTTTCACATCATTATCATTCTCCTCAGTTTAGCGTCGAATTCTAAAAATCATTCTTCAAGGGAAAATCTCTTCTCACAATATCCAAGGTGTGAGGGTATCCCATCCTTCTTAACCGTATACTAGGGCAATACCTGACAAACTCACTCGATTTGGATGTGGAGACAACCAAAGACAAAAACTTTCTTGAATAAATTTAAATCGAATCATATGATCCAAGCTATACGAGAAGCAGAGGAAAGAAAGAAGGCTCAGGAGGCGAGACTACTAGAGCAAGCAGAGAAAAGGTGTATGGGTGCAGAGTCAAGGATCCCTCCTTCCGGGAACTTACCGTCGATGACTCAGAATCAGAACTCAATTGGGACAGGTCCGTCGGGAGGCGAGTTAGAACGAGAGAACGTTGAGGGAAAGGATGAGGTGCATGGTGATGCGCAAGGAGATCGGATGGCGGATGCTCCAAACGCCGGAGGTGAGGTGGATGATGAGCAGGTCTCTGACGGTTCAGCGAGTGGAATCAAATCGTCACCTGAAAACGCAGACTCAGAAGATGTGAAGCCTATCCTTAAGAAGATCAAGACATCGAAGAAAACCCAAGAAGAAGGCGTCGAAAGGGAAGGCAAAGAAGCAATCATCATCAGAGTCGTCGGAGGATGAGAGAGGATTGAGGGGCAAGAAGGATAAGGCACGGATGTTAAGGAACTTGATAGAAGAAGATCAAATTAAGCCTTTCCGTACCTGGTTCAGTTGGGAGGGTCCTCTTTATTGTGTGTAGCGGTTTACCGCTCCTGGAAGAGATACCTGAAGGGTTATATGACACCCAGGCCCCCATCGTGGAAATCCTGTTCAATTTTTCTAAGCTCCAGTGATATCTGTTGTCGCTTGAAAGACGGGTCAGCTCCAAAGTGTATGGACACTGGCAGTCGTGTAGCTGTTAAGGGGGAGTAGAGATCATCCACTGACAGGAAATCTTCTATGTTCCCGCAGTGATTCCGTCCACTTCAAAGGCAAAGAGAAAGCGCGGGGATGCTAGACAGCAACCGGACCAGCGGTCCCTAACGGAACGTCTGGCGGACACAGTCGAGTCGGAAGACATGTCGACAGTCCGTAACCTGAGGAAAGAGCTAGATGCATGTCAGCTGGAGCTGGAGAAAGCTAAGAAGACGATGGAGAAGGAGAATAAAGAGAGAGGAGGAAAGGGAGAGAAGGAGAGGAAGAAGAAAAAGAAGCCCGAGAAGAGCAAGAAGAAGAAGACAAGCAAGAAACGGAAGCACTCACCCTCATCCTCAGATAGTGGCTCTTCTTCCTCGTCGGGTTCCTCTTCCTCGAGTGATCCGAAATCACCGGCACCATCTCTAGCCGTTTCAGACTCAGACGACTCCTTGTCGGTTTCAGCGTCTGACTCAGACACCTCAAGCAACAAGGCCAATAAAAACTCTAAACCCCGCTTTGTGTTTAAACCCTTGTCTGGCTTCGACCTCCCAGATCTCCCTGTACAATGGGAAAAGAACTTCCGGCGAATGAAGTACTATGTTCCCCTTACCGTATTCGACGCGTCATACATTGACCTGTACAAGACCACCCGCAAAACAAAAGCGGGGAAAGTCACTTGGGACAAACACCTTCAGTCTTGAGAAGAATTGGAGCAACAGATGACTTACGGTGACTTTATCTTGGCCTGCGATCTTGAATTCCGTTATGCGTCGGAGAGATACAAGTACCCCGAATACTCGAAATATATCACGTTGCACAAAGAGATTGTAAGCAACCTATCTAGGAAGCATAAGTGCTGGATGGTGGCTCTTAGGTATCATCTAGCAGTGAGAGCAGTGACGTTTAGAATTAGAACACCATCATTGTCAAAGAAGAGAAAGAGGAGGAGTGAAGATGAAGATGTAGTGTTACCAGATTGTCTCCAGGAGGAAGCAGAAAGAGATGCGAGATGGGACGCCCACACAGCTGGTGATTTGAAATGTAAAGGAAATCCTTACGCTGTAGGTCAGCCAAAGTTTGGCTTTGACTTCGTGACTGGTCAAGAAGTGGAAGTGACGGCCCATCCTAAGGAGAGATCCAAGTTCCAGTCAGATGACTCACAGGAACAAGGAGGTTCGAAGGGTGCCAATACAAACAAGAAGAAGCGGGGCGGTAATCGAGGTCACTCATCAGGTATCCAAAGAACTTACCGTCAAGCGGCACAGACAGGTAGTCAATTCCAGACACGTGATGGGAATGTGGGGAAGGAATGGGTGGCCCTAGGCCAACAACACGCTAGTAGTGTGGCATTGGGTTCAGGTAAAGGTGGGAAGAAGGCTGGGAAGGGGAACAAGGCTCCTGAGCGGTAAGTTCGACGGTTCTTACGTAGCTCTTGGGATGCCAGCTGATCATCCTGTGATGTTTGTGGACATTTTCTCCTTTTACTCGGTGTGGTCGGTCATGGTTTGGGGGATTCTGCGGTGACTGGGCTGGTGTCGCTATTGTTTGGGGTCTCGGAGGGTACGGGGTTGTTCTTTGTTTCTCTTCACAAATGTAGTACTTGAGAAGTAAAACTTGCTAGGGAGGGAGAAGTGAGAATTGAAAAAATGAAATGTTTTATCTTCCTTTTTGTTTTCGTTCCGGTTTTCCAATTGCTTTGTGTTGTTTGTAATGACTAGCAGCGTTGCCAGTGAGAGTAACACCCAAAATTTTTGCGTGCCGATGTTGCTTGAACGGAAGACAGAGACACCGTATTTGAGCGACCATTCCGTCAATGAATTGGATGAGGAGAGACCGGGAAGTGACTTGGAGAGCTCCTCATCTACAGAAGACCTGGAGAAACAAGGGAAAAAGAAATTACTTGGCATTCTCCCCTTGAACCAGAGAGTATTGTACAAAGTAAAAACTGACAATTTCTGGTTAGCCCCGGTAGAAACGGCAATGAATGTAGCTGAATGGGAGTTGTTGATGAGAGAGGGGGGACTGGGTGATGATGTTCAATATATCACGGAAGGCTTCCAGGAGGGTTTCTGCCTTGGAATACCCCAACACGAAATCGAAGGCAAGAGGTGGTATACACCTGACAACCATCGATCTGCTCTAGACGTGAAGGAAAAAGTTATCAACACCATCGAGAAAGAGGCAAGAGCAGGAAGGATGGTCGGCCCGTTTGCACGAGCAGGTTTATGAACGGTTCGGCTTCTTCAGAACAAACCCCATGGGGAGCGCCATTAACGGGGACGGGTCAGTAAGGCTGATCAATGACCTGTCGCACCCAAAGAAGAAGAGATCGAGGAAACGGAATGCGAAGGCCATCCCGAACAAAGTGACGCAATCAATATCAAAAGAAGGAGAACCTACTATTCCGTCAGTAAATTCTTTTGTCAACAAAAGAAACTACAGTACCAATTGGGATGATTTCAAGATGGTGGCGAGATTCTTCGCGGAAAACCAAGAGGAGTGGGAAGCAGCACTTTTTGACTGGGAGAAGGTGTACCGCCAACTCCACAATCACCCTTCGCAGAGAAGGTATCTATGTATCAAGGATTTCGAGGGAAGGATTTGGATCAACCTGGCTGTTGGGTTCGGAGGGGTCGCTAGCTGCGGAGTGTTTGGGGCTCCGGCAGAGGCGTGGAAGAAGATCATGATGGGTATACTGAACATTCCTATGATTTTCAATGGGTTGATGATAACCTCATACTGAGGAGACCTCGTGACAACGTGACATTGGAGGAGGTGACTCACCTAAGCAACGGTATGGGAGTGAAAACGAACCGCCTGAAAACAGTGATTTTGCGGAGGAACAGAAGTTCCTGGGGTTCATTTGGAATGGGAAGGACCACACGGTCAGATTACCCAAGGAGAAACTGCAGGAACGGAAAGATCAAGTTAAAGCTTACCTGAACAAGAAGAATTCCTGGAAATTCACTCAAGTCAAAAGGTTCGCCGGACGCTTGAACCACATAGTGTGCATAGTCCCACATATGGCGACGTTCCAGTGTTCGATCTACAGGTGGTTGAAGTCCTGGCAGAACCTAGACGCGAAAATACATGCCCCAGAAGATGTCGTGGCGGACCTGAAGGAGTGGGACAAGTGTCTGAGGACATTTGAGTCTCGCAGATTGGTAACTTGCCCTGACCCAGAAGAGGTTGGATGGGTCGGAGATGCCTCATCGTCCTTTGGGTAAGTCAATGATTCTCTGGTCAAGGAAAGCCGTTGGAAGATCCTAATAAGGTGACACAATCCCATAGGATTGGCGTACTGATCGATCGTAGATGGGCCTGTTTCAAATGGGATAAGGAATGGTTAGTGAAGGGGTTGACTAAGGGGAAACGTAACATAGCATGGGCGGAAACGGTCACCATACGTTTGGGACTACTAGTTCTCGCGAAGTCGATCCCGGTAAGGGGTAAAATGTTCTGGGTTGAAACGGACAATACGACTACAGAGAATGCAATCAAAAACCGTAAGTCAAGGGACGTCAGGGTAAACAAAGAATGGAAGCAAATTCAAAGGTTACTGACCGCTTTAGGTTGTAACATCAAACAGAGACGTGTTACATCGAAGAACAACCTGGCAGATGACCTTTCCAGAGGGGTATTCGGGGTGAGAAACTGGGGTGATGGAGTCCTGATTGAAATACCTCCTGACCTCACCCCTCTAGTATCCCAAGTCCCTATTCCTATCCTCACCAAACAGAGAATCGATGCCCAGGAGGAAAAATCCTAACGCGAGTGTCTTGATTGAATTGATCAAGAAGTCGGACAATGCATTAAAGAAATCCACGAAATCCTTTGGAAGTTTCAAAAGCGACGCGTAAGGAGTGGATAGGTCGGGGAGTGATGAAGTACAGAAACACTACCTGAGGGGAGCGTGGCAAGATGGCACGTTAATTAAGCACTATAATTCAGCTATTGTAAAATTAATGCGGTTTGCGGTGGTAAAGAAGGTGGATAAAGGGTTGGCTGTTACCAATATCAAGAGACGTAGTGATGCAATTTGTGGTATGGATGTCGAGAAAGGGGGAGGAGTTAGCTAAAGATGATGAATTGGTGAAATCGTCAACAATCAAATCTTACATTTCAGGGGTCAAGGCGTGGCATCTTTTCCACAACTGTGAATTCCTGCATGATTCAGACCCAGCCGTGAAGAAACTGGTCAAGGCTTTGATGATGGTTGAGGCAAAATCATAACATTTAATCCCAAAGACGGTTCGCTTACAAAACTCAAACAAATCCACCATTAGCGTGATCTTCGAGTATTGTCCTTGGTCAGAAACCTATCTTTGTCTATTAATTTGCATTCACCATGCTTTTCAAGCATATCATTTACCCGCGACATTGCTACTCCTTTCCTCCAAAAACATAACCGTTGTGATCCCCATTCATCACATCATCCGTATCCGGATATCCCTCATAATCACACAAATCATCCAAGACCTAAATTCAGCTCGGTGGAGACTGAAACCAAGAGGCCATCATCTCAGATTAACTCGACCAATCGAAGACTCCTATCCTGGCATCTAAACAGTACGTTTGAAAACGACTGTAGATCTTTTGCATCCATTTCATGAATGTGAGCTGCCTGTATTCTTCAATCTCAAACCAAGGAGGATTGGTTTAATAGGTGTGCTGATATCGTTTCCTTTTTCAATTTGTGCATACATCTCTGGGACCAACTTGCAACAAAGAAATTCCAAAACATACCATTAACAACTTTCCATCTTTTCCATCCTTGATAATGGTCAGATGCGTAGTCGATGAAATCTCCTCATAATCAATTCACTATCACTCAACTCATTCTCAATCCTCTCAGCTAAAACATGGCAGCAAGTAGTGCTGGAATCAAACAACGCAGGCTCTCAATCAGTGGCTCAAGAGCAGGTCTTGGTCTTGCTTGAAATTGTGAATCAGTCAGGGAAACACTCAGAACACCCATTCTTCTCATCTCATTCAAATCCATATCCTACATAGGCGCATCACATACATGCACTTGCTTTTGACAATCAGAAATGGATATAGGGACTTGGTTACCCAGCTTTACTTGATGGCGGCCATAAATAATACCGAGATCAAGAATGTATTGTATTGTTTTGAGTGAGTAAATAAACATGCCTTGACACCTTTCGCGAGATTTTTTTCATTCATAACTAATCCTTCCACTCTTGTTTTATGTATCTTACAAATAATTTAGATTGGTGACAAGAAAATTTGAATAGTTATGATGAAGATCAGCCATGCCGACTCAATTCCAATCAACGTGTCAAATTTCTATAATATCCAAGCTCAGTTCAATGGTATTTAGGATATTGGACTGTTTTAAATTCAATAATTTGTCCTCAGGACCCTGTTCAGTGAGTACAAAGCTTTCAAATCGCTGGGACTCAGAATGTGACATTTGAACTGACTCTTGTTCCTATTTGTTATCTTGTCATTTAAAGGTTTGGCTTTGGGATCCCTACGATTCGATTCTCTCTGATTTCAAATTAATTGCAAAGACCCACAACTTTGCGGCAAGTGCGTCAAACACCAACTTTGTGGCAAGGAGTGTGTACCAAGTCGTGTGCTCAAAGACTTATTGGATTTCTTGGCCGGAATTCGCTCTGCATGTGAGGCAACGGCATGCTCTGATTTTTTGGGCGACCTAATAGTCATGTTGTCATCCCAAATGCTGAGTAAACTCTCAGTTTGACATTCCGATCTGATTCAGCTCAAATCACACTACAAAACTTGAAACCTAGAATCTCATCTCAGTCCAAGGAGAAATTTCTTTGGGTTAAAGATATCAGGTATCTTGATTCACGGATTGCATTGCTAATTCAAAATGTGAGTGATTGGAAGCTATTTCTCTTTCCTCAAATCCATCGAGACCTCTGGGTTGATGTATAGTCTTTTAACTTCATAGCGAACGGTTGATTCCTGGATACGTGAGACGACCAAAGTCTCCTCTCGATCAATCTCGATTGGAATCGAATCCGTTGGGTGGTCGAAATTAGCTCTTTTGATTGAATTTCAACGATTAGATTATCAATTGAAGATAGCAAAAGTAAAGGAACGATGCATGATCTGGATAAGCAAGGAAACAAATCTGATTCCAAAAAATTCATAACTTTGGAGAACATTGATTTGAAAAAAGTTGAAGAATCTTATTGGTTGGCTAATTTGGTCTTGATTATCATCACGGATTTGTTATTTGAAGTTGTTTTTGATCAATTCAAGAT
>NW_006768927.1:51030-54791 GCF_000204055.1 Melampsora larici-populina 98AG31
CTAGAATTCAATCAACTCATGAAAGGCTTTATCAATTTGACAAAATTCTGTACCACAGAAGATAATCATTCTCCATCTTCAAATCCTCATCTTGATCAACTTGCAAAAGCTTGCACAGAGTATCTATCCTTCTTTCATATCAGTTTGTAATACGCTGAGTGTGTTACTCTGTTTCTGTCTATTTTGCGCCCAACAATGATCATCATCCTGATAATATTCAATTTGCAAACAGGTCAAGGATATTCTATGTTACGCGCTCACAGAATCATAATATGTTAGTCTTGATCGATTTATCCAGCTCTGAATTTGAGTTTGAATTTGACTTTCTTTTCTTTCATAGGCATATAGATTATTCCATACATCTTCATGCTTTATGTTCATCAGCAGAATTTCATTATCAGGATTGCACTTATCCTGCTGCTTATAATGATGATGAGTTTCCAATATCTGTTTTTTGTTTTCAATGTCTGACTTCAGCCAATATTTTCTATAGGCACTAGATGAATCTACAAGACCCAGAAGGCTATCATCAGACCAAACAATTTTGGGCAGTTAAACTTTGTTTGTAATCCCAAGCATTGTCAATCTGATACTCAGAAATTATTACTTGTCAAGTTTGAGACTTTGACTATATTGTCACCTCTCAGATCTACATTCACAGGAAAAAGAACAAGCTCACCCCTTCATTACAGGTCCAAACCAGGCTCAAAGCTCATTACAGTCGCTCAAAAAACCGTCATTCAAATCAACAACATGAGTTCAGGATCCTGATGAAGAGCTATGCCATCACAATCACTATGTATCATCTTATGATCAATGACTTTGTCAGATCAAACAGGCCTAAAGATCCAGATATCAAAGTCTGTTTCAGAAGTGCTGATCAAATTCAATCAAGAAGTTTGTTTACAAATCTTGAATAAATTTAATGATATATTTCATACTACATCTTCACTTGAAGCCAGATTAGAAATCTGTACTGGATCACACCATTCGAATGATTTGATTGCAAGTTGTATTCAAGTGGATTCATTCAACTGATCTCTGTGTACACCAACAGACCAACACAGCAATTGGTTCATTTCCAGTGGAGACATATACCTCCTTATAATTTCAATGTTGAAAGATGTCAAGCAGTTATGTTTTTCAACTCAATTGGGTATTCTTTGATATTTGGCAGTTCATTTATGATTTTGCATATACATCTCATCAGTCTTTTTCATACCTGCTCCTCAGGCTCTTTGGGTTTGTGATGATCTGTGAAGTATTTAGATTTCTTTGTCATGTTTTGATTGCCACTTCAATCCTGAAGCCAATAATACCCTTCTGTCAGAGAAGATCAAGGAACACTTGTGCAGTCATCCTTCTCAATCATTATTACAAAGCAACAAGGAGTGGATCAGGCTCTTTGATGAGATTTAGGACATCCAAGTCAATCACATTCCGAAATTGTGTGATACTTTGACATGCAATGCTGCTAAAGACATAGCGGTTGAAGAAGGAAGGTACTTTCATTCAATTGAAATCATTGGCTTAAGCAAAATATTACCCAAGAGGAAACAAAAATATTTGTATGTCATGAGCTGATCTTAGGGTATGTTGAGAAGCTTAATTCTCCACTTGGATTGATCATGTCAAGAATCACCTGGAAACCTTTCATTACAATCAGATACTTTCAGTAGACCCAGTGTTGATGCCCTGTTCATGGTCAGATGTAAATACTGTGAGATTTTGTTTAATGGGATTCCTGATTTATTGGCATGTGCAGGTTTCCTTCCATCTGTTATGAGCCCATACGTAGAATATGCTTGTATGCTTATAGTGAGATCTTGCTCTACTAGAGAGTCTCGAGTCAGAGATTTTATATCCTCACGTTGCAATCTTATCATACGTTCAAGAACACCCTTTTGTAGACCCTTGATCCCCAACTCACGAGGTCCTAATATATTGCAACGTCAATCAAGATCAACAGTCTACAACAAACATCAAGTATCAAGAAGTAAGAAGAAAATCAATTGAGAAGTTAAGAAGAAAAGAAAGTTTAAAGTTAATTAGAGTTTAAGATCTGTACAAGAATCAAAGTTTAAAAGAAGATTAACTCCGCAATCCGAGCAAGATCTTAGAATTATTCAAGTCACTTCAAGTTGTTCAGTATCCGCAAGTAAAGTTATTCCACCACCCGATCTCATTCACAACGCCCAATTTCAACGTACCTAGTTCTTCGACGTCAGAGTCGAGTAATTGCTCAATTAAATCCAACGAGGTCTTCCACGAACTCGAAGAGAACGTGATGGAACCACAAGCAGACCCCACTTTAGCCAAAGTCTTAAGGCAATTGAATCAACTGTCGTGTCAGTTTGCTGAAGTCAAAGCCAGCCTAGCTGATGAAACTCAGAAACGCCAAGAAGCTGAAATAAGACTTCAACAGTTTGAAACGAACAACATGCAAGCCTCTCCTAGCAATGATCAACCTGCGGCTCCACCGACTACTCATCCTGTACAACCGGTGTATGTTAATCAGACAGTACAAGCCCAGCGTCAACCAAAGATGTCGACTCCCGATAAATTTGATGGGAGCAAAGGATCGAAAGCTGAAGTATTTGTGAATCAGCTTGGACTATATATGCAACTGAACAACCACCTATTTGCCAATGATCAGGCTAAGGTTGCATTTGCGCTGTCGTACACATCTGGAAAAGCCAGCATCTGGGGCCAAAACTTGACTGATCAACTCTTAGATCCTGAACTATCGAACTCAGTGACTTGGACAAAGTTTATCACGTCTTTTAAAGCCACCTTCTTTGATTCCGAACGAGTTTCCAAAGCTGAAAAGGAAATAAGAGATTTGAAACAAAAAGGATCAGTAGCAGACTTGTTATGGACAGACTTGGGGGTTTTCGGCGACGAGGGTCAAGGGAGTTCTGGTGAGGATTTGTATCTATTACCAGTCTTCCTATGTGGATTGTCGGATGAGGGAAAATCTGTACAGGCAATGTATCTACAACTATAAGATGGTTCTCGAGCTTGTGACATGTAATGTGAATATGTCACTCAAGTGAAATAGAACCAGTTCATAACATTATCCCCCCTTTAATGCCCAAGCTTCCTCTTGCAAGCTCTGCATTCTTTCCACGGGCTGCGTTAAAAAACCCAGTGGGAAAAAGCATAGCCCTCTCACTTCTTCCGCCTTCTCCTTTTGTACTTATTTGTTGCGTCGGGATATTTTAAATTAAACTCATTAACTAAATCTTGACTATTCTTGAGGTTGATTTCGGGTTCCCATGAATTGTTTTCCTTGCCAAATCCTTTCCAACTCACAAAGTATTCCTTCTTGTTGTACCTTCTTCTACAATCTAGTATCTCGTTGACTTCCCATTCTTCTTCATCCTGTATTATGATTGGTTCGACTGGGGGTTGTTTTCGTTGATGTATTGTATCCGGGTTATGTTTCCTGAGTACAGAGACATGAAATACAGGATGGACGCTTTTCATGGAAAGAGGGAGATTCAATTTATAAGTAGAATTTGATATCTTTTGGATAATGAAGAAAGGACCTAGCCATCTATTTTCTAATTTTGGGCTTGGCCTAGTTGTCGAAATGTTTCGTCCGTTCAACCAGACTTGGTCTCCTACTTCCCATCTTGGTGTTTGTTGTACTCTTTTGTCAAATTGTTCTTTCATCTTCTCTTGGAGTAATTCTACACATTGATTAATTCAAGTCACGTGGACCAGGTAGCTTCGAGGCGAGCGCGCAGTACGCTCTT
>NW_006768928.1:0-14960 GCF_000204055.1 Melampsora larici-populina 98AG31
AGGGCTCAAAGGGGGGCCCCCAGACGGCAGTGCCATCTTCACTGGCGCGCTACGGGACGGCTGGCGCGGCATTTTGTTTAATTTTGAATTTCTGATTGCCACTCCGGATTTTCAACATCACACCACACCACACCATGCCGTTTGCACCACCACACAACTCACTGTTTGCTTGTCATCACCAGCTACCACGATAACCACCACCAAGTCCATTTCAACCATCACTACCCACCACTGACCTTTTTTTTAATTCAACACTTATTTTTTCTTCAAAACTATAATTCACTCAATCAAATTAATCAATATCATTAGATCAACCTTGAAATCCACTTAGAAGCATGGTACAAATAAATGAAATACAGGATGAAGTTCTTGGCCCAATCCTTCTTGGCTACTGCGAGGAAGGTATCACCCAGGCTACAATGGTCACTGGCCTTTCTTACAATCACAATATTGAGACAACTTTGCAAACCCTGCAGCGTATTCTCAAGAACTTTGACCTCCCCACCACTTGAGAATCAATGACTCAGGAGCAGAAGGAACAAGCTTACCCTCTACTGCAACAATACTACACCATTGGCATGACACGTCTAGAAGCCATGTGTGCAATTAATAATACATACAACATTCCTATCAATATGTATAACATTCAAACAATGTCAAAAGACTTGGGTATCAATTGGCGAGGTGATCATGTTCAACAAGGCCGTGTGACGGTGGATCAGGTGGTAGATTTATTACTGGAAGCAATTGAAGGTGAAGATCGGAATGCAGGATATCAAACTATGCAGCAAAACCTTGCAGTTAATCACCACATCAAGATCAATTGTGACACAGTCTATAAGTTGATGCGTGTAATTCACCCCGAAGGAATGGAACTTCACTGCCGTGGTGTTCTCAAGCGGCGGATCTTTCATGTTCCAGGCCCCAATCATGTGTGCGCTAGTGATGGGCACGATAAACTGAAGCCATATGGGATATGTATTTATGGTTTTATTGATACATGGTCAAGGAAGGTTTTGAGTCTTCGAGTTGGGAGAAAAAACAACAACCCACAAGTAGTTGGTCTATACTTTCTAGAGCTTGTTTCTGCTGTTGGAGGATTTCCAGTCAAAACTTCAACCGATCATGGAACCAAGACTGGTGATATGGCTACATTCCAAGCTTTGTTTACACACATTTACGCTGGTGAAAGTGTTGAAGACACATTGAACCATCACCACTACACCACTTCTACTCACAATCAGAAGATAGAGTCACTTTGGTCACAGCTAATGCGCGCAAAGAATACAACTCTCTGCGATGATATCAAACTGGCTATTGATACTGGGATGTATAATCCAAAGGACCCACTTCAGAAGTCAGTTTTTTACACTGAATTCAGCCTTTTTCTTTTGGGGTTCTTTGCTAACATGAATGTGATTTCAAATTTTGTGCGTAGGGCTTTGTTTTTACACCTCTGGATACCTTTAGTTCAACGTGTGATGAATTCATTCATGGAAAGGAAGAAAACATACCAGACTCGCAAAAACCCAAATTCACACCTCCCAACTGGAGTGGCACCCAATACATGTTATTATTCTTCTGAAAATTATGATGGGACTCAGGGACTTCATCCTGTACCCCTGGAGGCACTTGATCAAATGATAAATGATCAATATCCAGAGCGTGCAGATCTTTTGCGGGTATCTCCTCCTCAGTTGTCCCGGCAAGTTTGCATTTTAATCCAACGGTTAGGAGTTCAAGAAGCCAATATCACTGTCAACAATGTATGGAAAGTTTTTGAACGGTTGTTACCCTTTTTGAGACTCATTGAGGTAGACTTTGATTTAGAGGGGTTTTATGAAGATGAAGACGAGCAATCTCACACTTGATTTCATAAAAATGCATAGAATAATCTCCAATTTTATTCCAACAAAAAAAAATAGATGAATAGACAAGACCTTCACAATGGTAAATAAGATTCTTTTCAAACTTGTTCCTTTCATTTATTTACGGTACTCAAAGTTGAAAGGTAGAATCTACCTTTTTCTGAAACCTAAATAGTTAGGTTTCCAAAAACTAGGCACAGCCGGGAAAAGTGAGATTCACGCTGTCTAGTGGCTGCAAATCCCGCTGCCGGCTGCCTATGAACTTCAACCTTATTTCTTGCCGACGTCGAGCCCCAATCTACCTCCACTTCCAATGTGCGTAAATCCCTGCATGAACTCAACAAACCCCACAACCACTTCACCCATGTCTCAACCAGCAACTAACCCGCGTGGCAGCCAAAAAGCTAAAGGGAAACCCTCTGAATCAACTACCATCACCCCAACTCCTCCTAAGAGAAATCAGATGTCGTGGTTGAAAGACTTGAACACTGAAGGCAAGTCAGCTCTTGACTTGATAGCTGAATGGCTGGCTTTCACCTGGGGTGATCAAGAGTCCACATCCGACGCGATCTGGATGTGTATGGAGTCAAGTGATCTCATCTCGACAAATTATTCTGTTTTTCGCTTGGTAAACCTTTCCAAGAAGGAATGCACCGAGAGATGTGCTAAGTACTTGCATGCGCATGGCTTTGTCATCCCAGATTGGAAGGGATGTAAACAAAAGGTTAGCTGTTCCTCTCACATCCAATATTTCCTTTGGTGAAAAGACTTCTAACGTGTTTCTTTTAAATTTGGCTCTAAGATTGAGCAGTTAGAATCAAAGTTCCGTGCAGCAAAGAATTGGCACAAGGCCACTGGTGCTGGGGTCATGGAGACAGCTGAAGACAAGATTGCCGCGCTCCGAGCTAATAATGATGTTCAGATTGATATTGAGGAGGAGGAGGCAATCAAGGCATCCGCTGCGAAAACTACAAAGGGTTAGTCCAATCATCTCATTCCTGTCTGATGTTGATTTATGTACTGACCTGATGTTGCTACAGATCTGTTGGATAGGTTATGCCCCTATTATGAATCCCTTGTCCCCATAATGGGTGAGCGTGTAGGCAATCAACCCTTGTACACGGCCAAATCCTCTGCAAGAGCCAGCCAAATCAATATTGCGACTCAAAACACCGCAACTCAAGAGTCACCAATTGTTAATAAAACCCAATCATCCCGTTACACTGTCTGGGAACCGAGTGAATTTCTTCAGCCGGATGACCTCTACGATCCAGATGCCAACGAAGACGACGACTTGCCACTTCCAGGTGATTTGGTTGACCCGATCAAACCTTTACCCCATATCCAATCTGTATCTAACTCACAAAGAAAAAGTTGCCGACTTAACCCACCTGCTATTTGTGATCCAATCCCTAAAGATACACCAAGACGCGCTTCAGGTAATGCGACCCTTTTGAACAATATACAATCTTCTCTACCGACTCAATCCGACTTCAAAGAACTGAACAAGAAAAGTTGCCGACTTAACCCACCTGCTATTTGTGATCCAATCCCTAAAGATACACCAAGACGCGCTTCAGTACTGTGATGGGGATGATCTGAACAATATACAATCTTCTCTACCGACTCAATCCGACTTCAAAGAACTGAATCAACACCACAAAAGTTCAAACGATAACACCCGAATCATGGTTCAACAAGCTGCTGATGCTACTAATACTGTGATGGGGATGATCAGCTCAAGATTTGGTTTTCAAATGCCCAAAGACACTCAAAAACAATCTGTCGATGAGGATGAAGATCCTGAAGCTGTTGCCACCAAAAAAACCAAGCAGGCCAAACAAGACGAACTCAATCTACTCAAGTTGGATCGCGAGTTAGCACAGGAGCAAAAGGCTTTGGAGCTTGACAAGTCCGGCTCGGGGATGTCAAAACTTCAATTAGGCCGAGAGATGGTGGAGATGATAGCAAAGCTAACTTCAGCAACAGTTCCTCATGAGGAAGCTAAAAAGATGGCTCAAGAATTCCTTCAAGTTTTATAGCAAACCTTTCCTTTTTAAAACAAGGCTTTTGATTTTGGTTCTTTCTTTGATTGGTCTCTTATCTTTTCATGATAACCAAAAAAACATCAAAAAAACAAAAAATTCTTGCTTTGATTCTTATTTTTTATTCTTGATAACCAAATAAAATGGCAAAAAAACTTGTTCACCTTTTCCTATCTCAATTCACAATTCCCTGCTCCTTTTCTATCTCGATAGAAACCGTTGAATCCCCTAAATATATAGTCGCATCCTATCATGCTGTGTTGAGCGTTTAAGAAATGAATCATGCATGGAAGTGAATCAAATCATTTGTTCCATTCATCTCTTGCATCCTTGAAATGGGTCAAGTGAGCTATGACGAAATCGAGTGATTACTTTCGGACTGCCTTTTCCGTGATTCATATCAAACGAGTCAAATAGAGGATTAGATTTGAATCGGTTCAAATCAAAATAATCACTCCTAGATTTGAATCGATTCAAATCAAGAGAACAACTCCTTTAGTCTTAAAAGGTCTTGAATTGATTCAAATGACTCAATCAAATCAACTGAATGTAAATAAAAGTTGATCTCATCAATTTCAAGACCTGGACTATATCAGAGTTGATATCTCATATTTAAAAGCATCTAACAAAATCACCTAATCTTGGTATCTCAAAGGTATAAATGATCTGATTACATTGATCGACCTCAACTACAGTGCGGAATTTGAGGTACAAGAGTATTCATATCAATGCCCTTCCTGAGTACGTCTGAACTCGCACAGTAGAGTATTACGTCTGGAATATGCAGCTGTGTGTTCTTCTTCCAACGGTTCTTCTTCCCCTTGTCCAAAAGCTTTGGGAATTCGTTCTTCAGGCTCCGGAACCCAAACATCCCTCTGCTGGATTGAAAAGTTGTGTAAGATGCAGCAGACGTCGATCCAGTCAACAGCCTGTTTTGCTGAGGCAGCGTCCTTGATGAAGACACACAAGTCTTGCAAAGACTGAAATCGCAACTTGAGTTGCCCGTTTCCGTGCTACAACCCTGATTTCGCTGAGTGACTTGTTGAATAGCTTCTTTATTGGTTCCAATGATTGTCATCAAGGGCTTTTAAAGGTTGGAATCAGGTTTTTTGTGCAGGTGTAACCAGAGTCTGCCAAGATATATTCGTTTTCACTAAAAAAATCTTTGGGATGTTGTGAAATCTATCAAGAGGAACCAATTTGTATCCTTGTTTGTAACTATTGAATGAGACAAATCTACCTCGGTGTGTGAGAATATGCGCTGGTCATGTGAACTACCACACCAGCCATGCAAACTATATATGATGCGGGCTTGATGATCACAAATTAATAATGAGTTGAGGGCGTAGGTGTGCTTCCGAGTCCAGAAATCTTCTGGGTTGATTGTCGGAGCACGGCTGAGAGGGATGAGGGTACCATCGATAAATCCAACCCAGTCTTTGAAGAATGATTTCCGTCCGATTTGCTGTTTGATGTGAGTTCGCTCTTCTTGATTAGGCCAGTAAAGGTAGTCATCCTTCAACTTCAAGATTGCCTCAAAACAACGTCTTGTGAAATTATGAACAGAGCCCTCTATGTACATACAAACAAAAACAGTCAGTAAGATTTCGAGATCTGATATCACGCTGACCTACCACTCATTGCAAACATTTGACCTATCATATACCCACTGCCGCCATTTCCACTAAGTCCCAGTTGACATAAGGTCAGTAATAGTTGCCATTGAACAGGTGATTGAGGAACTGATGAGTTGTTGTGGAAAACTAGATCATCTTGAATTAGAGTAACCAATTGATGGAAGTTGTTTTTGGACATTCGAGCCTGATGGTATTAGATGGCCTACATCAGCAAATGAGCGAAAAGGACATCTATGTGAAAGTGGTCTTACAAATTTGCAAAAGTTACGTTCACTCGCATTCAAAACCCCATTGAACCTTGACCGTTGAAGGGGTTGATCTCTGATGTGAATTCTTGGTTCAATGTATCAGAGGTGAGTGATATTGTCAAAGGCTTGACCAATCACCAAACCAATCTTCATAGTATGTTGAAGGATCACATGCTGAGTATTGGTGAGCTCTTGTAGATCACAGATGGCTTCAAGGAAGGTGTTGAATGCGTGACTGAGGGAGAGAACACTGCAGACATTATTCGGGTTCCCCAAGTGGGCAGGGAAAAATGATTGGGAGTATGATTTGTCATAAAATGGTCTATCACTCCACACCTGAGCCATAACACCCACACTACATATGTGTAGCAGGCTCAGTGAATATGTGGTTATCATGTACATACAGTTCTGCTCAGTTATCTGCTCATCAGGACAAGTTATTCATATGTAATACATGCTGTAACTTCTTTCAGATTGAAAAAAGCTTCCAAAAGATTGACTACATACACTGACTCAATGTTTTGGTGTGATCTCATCAACTCAACTGCATGTAACACACTTTCTGTTACTAAGACATAGCTTCAACAATATTGCCTGAGCAGCTACAGAATTATATGTAGTGAATTTTTGGGAAAAAAATTTCAAAGTCGAAAAAGTTACATGTGGTATAACATGTGATTTATTTATTCTGATGGGCAAAAAACTGAGCAGACCTGTATGTACATGATAGACAACTATTGACTTAGCTTGCTGCACATATGTAGTGTGGGTGAAATGGCCCAGGTGTGCAGTATTAGATTCTTTTATGAAAAACTGTACTATTAATCATTTTCCTCTGCCAAATTGGGGAAGTTGAATGATGTTTACAGTGGAATCGAAAAGATTAAGACTTCTTCAGACTCTTCGAGTAAGATTGCGGCGGCAGTTGTCATCATTTTGAGTTGAAGGTAGGCATACAAAGAAACGTAAGAGGGGGGTTTTGATGTGAAGTAGATGACGGATAAGACCTTTTTGGAGGCCTTCACAAGTTCCGTGGGGAGTTGTTGCCGGAGACCCACGCGAGGCATGAGTAAGAGGAAATGCTGGCTGATGGTGAAAATTGTAAGCATGGGGTCCTCAAAGTAAAAGAAAACTAGGCTGCATATCAGTTTTTTTCCCCGCCAAAAACAAAACTAGTATTCTAGGTTTTGAAAAAGGCAGAATCTGCCTTTCAACTTTGTGTACCGTTATTCATCACATCAAAATCAGTTGTATCAATCTACCATTTACTTATTGAGTTCAGATTTCCATTTTTTTGCCAATGTGAGGCCTAAGTTTTTGCACCATACATTGCACTTGCGTTGAGATATGAAGAGCTTGAGGCCATCATAGTTCAGGTTTCCGCTCCCAAAGGATTTACTGTGTTCAAAAAAAACCATTTGAGCAAGATTAATTCACATTACAAATTTCTTTTAAGGATAAAAAATGGTCTATGAACTACACTCACTCAAGATCAATGACTGCTGGGTCTGTGAGTGTAGAACCAACTCCCTGTAGGTCACATACAAAAGAGCATCCTGCATTCTCATTCAAATCATAATGAGTCATTGCATGGAGCATTTCATGAAGTGGGTCACCTTTATTTTTGGTTTTAATAGCAAAGTTATCATTGCCCACATACTTCACGTAGTCTTCTACCAGTTCCTCTTCAAAGATCCAAAAATCTGTACTATCATTGTCAAGATCCATGTGCGATTCTTCAGTACCCACAATTTGCACAACCCAACGCTTCACAATCTGTTTTACAATAGTCAAGAAGTACAGAGAGAATTTCTTGTCAGCTTGTGATCACCAAGCCTAATAAATGAAAATGAAAATGAGCTTACTGTCAAAGTCTTGACTAGATCCTTCTCGAGTTGAGTGAATTTCTTGTCACTCAAAAGTTTGGCTTTGAACCTCTCAATAACACCTTCAACATGCACATATGTCTGTGCTTGACCCTGATCCTGCCCCAATGGACAGTGAAGACCAAACATCTGCTTAGCCACAACACAATGAACTTGATTGTCTATAAGCAATTGTGCTCTATAGCACTGCATAAATCAACCTGCACCAATTAAAGATTCTCAATCAACTTGGAAAGAGATTGCAACCTGTTTGAAGACGGCTTTTTCATTTTTAGTAATCAATGAAAGTAGCCAACCTTTGTTCCAATTTGAGATTGAAAAAGGGGGGTATGGCAGGATTGGTTTTGCACCCCGAGCAAGGGAATGCATATTACCAAAGCTTTCAAGGGACATAGCTAGAGTTAAAAACAAAATATCAGTACTATTACAGTTCCTACAAGAAGCCCCAGATACTCACCTTCATCCTTCTCCGATCTCGCTAACAAGGCATCGTGAATCAAGAGGGTTCGAGTTTGGTTGGTTTGTACAGACACTGAGACAGTGTTTTTGTTGGTCATATGCTTTCGAACAACACCAATACAAAATGAACAAGATCAATTCTTGGTCAAATGCTTTTGAACACACCGATACAAATGAACAAGATTGATTCAAAGACAACTAACAGTGGCATCACCAACAGGTTCATCTCTTTCAGTAACAAGTGAGAGAGAAGGTTGCACTTGTTGAGCTTGTTCCGAGCTTGCAGATGCAACACGTACACTGTCCTCATTGAATTGAGCAGATTCACATTTGTGGATTTGGTCTTGTCCTAATTCAGTAACCAAACTGATATTCTCTCGGAATCAATCGTAGTTGTCATTCTCAATGGTAGGTTGGGTACTTCTTGGAGGTTGGTAACGTACAAGTTGTTTCTTTGTATTATCAACACTAGAAACATCATTATCATTGTCAGATGATAGATGGGTTCGCTGGAGCTTTTGAGTGTGAGGATGACATTTCGGCAATGAGACAATTGGCATTCCCAAAAGTCTGTTGGTTCTTCTTCATTGGAAGAAACTTCAAACTTTTTCTTTTGTTTTTGAGTTCGAGAACCTGAGTTCACACGCTTGGGAGAGGGAGATGATTCCGATGGAAGAGTTGCAATGTATCTCTTCATATTGAAGATCAAGCCAAACTTGGTCTTCTGCTTGCTAATGAGTGTGGATCATAAATCTAAAGGCACAACCCAGTTTCTCGGCAAAACTGGACAAAACCCCTTAAGCTTTCCATACTTCTCAATACCTGTTCAACTTAACCAAATTTCTCATCCATTTCACCCAAATTTCCTCTCAACCTGCTTATCGAGTATGACCCTGATCCTCACCCCCCAACTCTACCTTTTCAACGTCCATGATCACAGACCACTATCTCCCTCCAATCCCTGCATCCTCACCATAATTGCACCTAAGCCTGCATGGTAATTACGACACCATCCCCCAATAAACGCTCCCGAACTTACCTACGACCGTTCACACCTTCCCAACACCGAGCTCTGCACTCCAACTATTAAGTTTCCATGTGGCGTTGTTTCCCTATGGACAGCCATCACACGGCACACATAATCCGATTATTAGTGTGCGAGTTATAACTCTCAATCTTTCAATTCGCCTCTTCAGGAAGCATGATCGCTGACCCTCAACCTGTTTGCACTCGCGCACGTTTCATATAACCAGGCTCAATTCCATCCCTGCTCATCTTTCAGACTATTGGCCACCCCGTCGAATCATCCCTACACCAAGTTTCGGACTGTATTTGCCAAAGCCTTTCAACAACCAGTTCCGCGCCTTTAACCACTAGGTTTATGTCCAACTTTCTTTTGTGGACAGCCGTCACGCTACATTTTTCCGCGTCTCGATCTACAACGATGCCAATGTCCGTGGCAATACTACTGTTACCAGCAAGGTCGTATTTGATCGGCAGTCTCCTTTTTGGGGTCAAATCTACCCCACTCCCCAACCGATGGTTGGCTGCCAACACCCGGCTTTCCTACTATCCTCAGTCGCTAAGTTATTCTTAGTCTCTCCATTCTGATTCCACCCTAATTAGGTGTAACTACTTTGCCCATTACTCGTCCTTCATACTCCACTCAAAGTTTTAACAAACAGACTACTCCACATATCCATTGTAATCTTTTCCTTGTCTGTTAACCTTCCTGGTTCTCTATCAAGCACCCCCGCTTCTCTTTTTTGACAACCCGTAAGTGTGTTTCACCATTTCCTTGCTTACAACAGTCTCCAACGTTAACAAGTGTAACTCATGGCCTCGGTTACGGGATTGAATACCAGTTTCACCAATCTTTAATATGTCAACATTTCCAATTCCTGCAAACCCTGCGACTCGATCTCAAGTTTTGCCTGTTGAGGTTGTTGACTTGATCATCAACCAAGTCATGCTCCAAATCCCTGTTATCCCTTCCAATGCTGCGAACAGCGCCGACATTCCATCCCTTCGTCACGAGTACATCACACGACTCTTGCGATCTCGCTCATTGGGCCGAACCTGGAACAACGCCATTATCCCCCTTGTTTTCAAAAACTTACGCTTAACTCGTGATCCCGAAACCCTCGGCTTGATCGAAATGTGGTCAAAATGCTTCCTGACCCCAGGTCTACCACAACTTTGTCATCCCTTTCTTGACGGCATTTGGTACACGCTGCCTTCCTTCAAATCGTTGCCGGGGACTGTTTTAAGTTGTTCGACATTGTCATACGCTTGCAGCATCTTGCCAGAGACCGCCGCGTCTCTCATTAACCTATGCGGTCCCACCCTAATCACGTTGAAATTGTGTTTCGTCGAGATTGTTGGCTTTTCTCCTGCGCTTACCAGTGCGATCCATAAAATTGGGAACCTACAAACTCTCTTGATCCAGGGCTCTGGATCGCCCCACATAATCCACGATCACGAATCTGTCAAAACCCTCCTAGAGGGCACTGGATCTTTAAAGTCATTAACGATTAGATTTGCCTCATTGCCATCATTACATCTCAGACAAGGTTCCCTTTCGAATCTGACACACTTTTATATCTCCTGCTCTCGCAAAAATCTTTGCGCTGCGATTGATATATGTCGCGAAGAGGAAAGATTAATTGACACCCTCGAGTTATATCCCCCAAGCAATCCGGATTTGACTGCGGGCGTTGCTTTTGGCCTCGCTACAGCACTCAAAGTACTATTCATAATTTCAATCCCCGACCGTGTCCCACATGGCATGCGAATGCATGTCTTCCCCAACCTCAAGGTACTGCGCAGTGAGTACTCCAATTTGGAAAAAGAAAACCTCAAGTGGTTCAAATGGCCTATGCTCGAAACCATTGAGGTCCTGGTGGCTACCTATTGGTCTGGCAACCGTTACTGGCGTACCGTGCTGGAGGGAAATCATCCCGCGACTTTCACCGTGCCACCAAAGTTGAAACACATCGTCTTTACGACCCCTGGAAGTGATCAAATACGAGATCCATTCTTGGTTGACGCTTTTGACGTGATCGGCATTAAATGCCACTTTTTGGCGCCGATGAACCGTGTCCAAATCTTGGTGCGTAATTTTTACAAGTTTCCTCATGTGCGCGGCTCATCAATTGACAATTCATATTTCCATTAGGGGCTAGCTGATCAATTACGCAATTGAGGACAACACGATCCATCTTCTTAAACTAGCCCATTGAACTTTTAATTGTGCATGCGGAATTGAAATTTCAATTAGTGTTCTCATGACAAACGCCTATTACATCAATTTGTACCAGTTACTACTTACACCTGCCATGTTATTCAGAGCCCAACAAAACCTCCTACCTATGCTTTTGTCAATCGACTTCTTACAACCCAACATGATTTCGTGAACCGCGCCTACCATCTTGCCGGGCCATTGGCCGTGCGGCAATCGTTGTGGCTTATGAGTACTTGAATGAGTTCACAAAGTCAATGCCTGATTGCGCTCACTGCAACTCAGGGGCATTCAAATTCTCCTCACCCGCGCCTCTGCCAAATCTGCAAGATGTCCCGTGGAAACAACAATATCCTAGCCAGATGCCTTGTCCCATCGAGACTGGTTTTCACCAAAACAACCCGTGGCTTGGTACCCTGGCCTATCTTGGTATATACCTTGGCTTACGCGGAGGTAGAATTTGAGCAGTTTCAAACCCGGCTATAATCTTCACTCTTGGCGAGTGCGTTACTTGCAGATCTGAGTATGGTCACTGTCTGCTTCTTAACCTCGGTATACTCGTAAGTAATACCCTTGTGAACTTTTGACTATCCTAAATACATTTTAGCGACAATCGCTTCAATTCCACTTGATATCTACAGACTAATACCGACCAATTCAAACCAAGCGATATCTCGGTTCAACTAACAATACAACTTACACCACGAGGACAAGGCAATCAAAACTCTGAATGACTCTGCTGCCAATCAATGGTCCTGCGGCAACATCTTAACCAGTCATTTTCGCCGCGTGTATCTTCCCACGTTCGCAACCCGGGTTGATAATCCTCCTCTCAATCACACGTTCAATTGATCATTATAATTCATCATTGCCCATTCCCGGCGATTTCACCCAATAAGAGCAAATATTCTTGGGCTGATGCTAGGTACGTGGCATCAGAGCTATATTCATTTAACTTCTTCAATAAAGAGTTTTCCTAAACAAGGCTGCCATCTCAACTAAACGGATCCACTTCGAAAATGTCGCTGATCCCTTTTACCTCCCCTCCCACCCCTCGAAATGGTCAATTGCCAGTCGAAGTGGTTGAACTCATTCTTCAAGAACTCATGGCGCAAAACCGTGTCATAGCTGCTGATCCCACCAATTGCGCCAATACTTCGTCCTTGCATCACGTCGATGTTACCCGCCTTCTTCAATTACGTTTAATAGGCAAATCCTGGGATAATGCAATCCTGCCTATCATTTTTCGAGGATTGCGCTTGACTCGCAACAAAATGACCAGTAGTCTTGTCCGCATCTGGACGGCCTCTTACCTAACTCCTGGTTTTCCGCATTTGAACCGACTCTATCTTGATGGCCTTCGACATCTGATGCCAAATTCTGAACTCATCCTTAACAAAACTTCACATAGTCCAACTTTGAATCACACATTTTCCATTTTACCTCACAACGCTGCCTCAATAATTAATTTATGCCGATCCACCATCACGCACCTAAAACTACGCTTTGTCGACTGCGTCGGTTTTACCCCCGAATTGTTGAATCCTATCATATCTAGTCCGAGCCTTCACACCCTCAACATATCGGGTTCCCGGTCCTCGGAAACAACTCACGATTTCAACAGCACCAAATCCTTATTAGAGGCCATTCCGGGGTTGCAATCCTTATCTTTGAATTTTTCATGTCGTTCAATGAACATAGCACACACTTCCCTCTCTAACCTGGAACACCTTTGGTTCTCATGCGACCCCAATAACTTACACACAGCCACCAATATCTGCTGTTCCGTAGCCAGAAGAATTACATGCCTTGAGTTATTCCCACAGGCAAACCCTAATCCGGCAGCCTCAATTCCCCTGGGACTCAAAGATACGCTCGAGGTCCTATTCGTGGTTTCAATCCCCGATTGTGTCCCGCGCATAACCCGTCGCACTTCTTTTTCAAAGCTTTGGGTTTTACGCAGTGAATACTGCAAGACCAATTCTTTATATCTCAATGTTAAATGGTTAAAATGGCCTTTGTTGCAATTGATTGAAGTACTCGTAACCAGTTATTGGCATGGTAACGCGTATTGGCGCAATATCCTGACTCACATCGACATTGCAACCATCACCATTCCATCAAAATTACAACACATTGTGTTCACAACGCCTCAAGGCCCAGAACTTAGCGATCCCGAACTCGTGGAAGCTTTCCAGAAGATTGGACTCAAATGCCACTTTGTATTTCCATTAACTCGTGGTGAAATCATGGTATGTCGCAACTTGCCTTCGCTCACACCCTCCGGAGTCGCACTAACTATACAAATGTTGTGTAGACACTTGCGGACTTATTGCAATCCGAGTGATCAGCTTGTGCCAATTTGGCTTGTGCCCAGGGCTCTGATACTGCATTCAAGGCACTCTATCACACTAATTTCCATATTTAATATTCCCCTCAACATTGTTCTTTTGTATAAGCCAGTTTTTGTTTGCAGTGCTCAACGACAAAGACACAACCGCGATGCTGTCTGCTTGTTGTCTGCGTGTAGTGCCGCCTGTAGGCACACGTTCCACTTCAATTTCTATGGTTACTAATCCTTCTGAATGTACTTTTCATAAGGCAAAAGTTCTCACATCTTTGCCGTGACTATTCACAAATTAAAATGTTGTGGCTACAACCCCCAGGCTCCTTTTGATTAGCCCAAGTATCAATTTTTGCGCTTTGTCTTTCAAAATTATTAACAAAGCGTATGTTCCAACTAATACTTTAAACCAGGCCTCCAGGCTTTTCAGACATTGAATTCTTTGCCCACCACCTTTAAACTTTTCCCAAGCTTCCATGTGAACTCGTTTCATGCAGTTTGTGATAGGTAACCCAAAACCCAGAGAGCAAAAAGCGAGAAAATGCATGTGATGGGAGCTAGCTCTTCATGCACATTTGAGATTGGTTTGTATCTAACCGTGCTGAGACACAGGAGATAGAGTAAATATATGTTGGCATAAACAAGTCAGGAACCTACGAACATACCCGATATAACCTAAGCCCCAATGCTATTTTATGATGTCCGAAATCCTATGCATCCTAGACCAAACCCGAACCAATAATACATTTGCGCTCATTCACCTAGCCTTGCTCTGCATATCCTCGATGTCAGCTTGAAAACAAGAGTATATAACTGCCTTCGGCTTGGATTACCAGGATAACTTCCGTTTCATGTTCTCTGTCTTCATAACGAATGGCTAACCTTCTTCCCAACTTGAAACTCAGTATGGCGAAATTGCAAAGAATCCGACAAACTTGTATTCCATTTGCCTTTGTTTGCGAAACTTCGGCTCTGGACCACAATATAACCCGTGTATTCCGGTAGGAAAAGTATTGGTTTGTCATTCCTTTATATATCTCCGTAATTATTTGTTGGCCAATACACATGCATTGACCCAAAATTCGACTCCCCAAAGTGTATTTAGACTGAAATAATCTACTTTCAGGCTTTGACTTTCTTGAACCTCGGTTTCCAAGAACGCGATCGATATAATGGCATAATCAACAGCCATTGAGACGATCGACTCACGGTTTCGATATTGGTATTATACT
>NW_006768928.1:15723-19881 GCF_000204055.1 Melampsora larici-populina 98AG31
AAAGCTTCACGTTTTCTTCAGACGGGCAGTCAGCCTGAACTTTGGTTTGGGGCTCGTGTATTTTAACTCCCCATCCCATCCTATTTCCTCTTTGTTTCAAAGTGGGACCGTAAATTGACAGGATGCCTAAGCCCGACTTCAACAAACCTACTGGGCACGGGGTTTACTTTTCGGGAAATTTTGAAATAGAGAGTATAGTAGGTTACTTAACTCATGTGTCTATACCCTATTCCACGTACTGAACTACAATACTTGGAGAGCAGGTTCCCTCTGAGTTAGGTAAAAAATCTGGCTACCGCAGTTACGTCGTATTTATCAATTGTGGTGGTGCCGATCGCAAAGAAGAGACCCGATACGAGATTCGGGCCATAGGCTACTCCTCGCCTTCCATGGCCCTCGAAGAGAGGAAATTTTACTTCCTCAGAGGCTTGTTCTTTCCCACCAACACCGTGGAAACTCACAAAGATCAATTTTATTTTGAGGGTTCTGACCATGCAGTAATTGGTCCAGCAGATGACTTCAAAGGTGACGTTGTTGATACCATTGGGGTTACTGGCCTTGGAATCGTATCCAAACTTGGTACTATAGTTGAAGAATGTTGCATCGGCCTCAAAGATGATAACGCTGTGGAAGATCCGAAAACGCTTGTGGTCACTGTCCAACATACTGATTATCATCCAGGTGTCAGGACCTTCCCTTAGCTTTCATATCAAGTTGAGGTCGCGACTAAAGCTCCTGAATCTCGCCTAGATCAAGCCAGCACCAACGTTTTACGTCAAATATCGTGTGCACCCTTTGAAATACCTCTCAGGTATCCCCCGAATCCTCAAATTGGGTCGCGAAGCGATGTTCCACGGTTACCTCAAGGACTTCAATGAGGAAACTGGTTGTTACATAGTGATTGTACGTACCGCTTCTTTTATCAAGTTCAAGTTACTGATCATGATACGGAGTAGGTCAACCGTGTTTCCACTACTTGTGGACATCGTGATGCAAGTGAATTTACAGAAAAAGTTGCCAAAACCAAGAATGTCACCGACAATTCTGGTAGACCTAAACCAAAGAAGTGAGTAAAGTTTGAAATTGTTCATGCAAACTTTTACCAAGGTCCTCATAAACCAACTTTGTTAGATTTATTCCGAAAGCGGTCAACGCGGCCTTCAAATCACCTGTTATTCCACCGCCATCTACAGCCGGCTTCGAGTCTGGGCCCGCTGACCATCCTACCGCGCCTATGTCGCAATCAGGCAGCAAGACAGATGGTCCTGTGGCAAATGAGCCCGCCAAGAAGAAAAGACCTGCTGTCACAACCCCTAACAAGCGCGCTCGGGCTTGCCCTGCACGCCGAACCTCCAGCAGCACCACACTTGACTTAACATCATAAAAGCAGGTTTTGTTATTTCACCAAGAGGTGAGTTTATTTTTACTAAACTTCATTCTGCATCGGATTTTGCTTACTCTTCCTGTTGTCATGTTCTTGTTGAGTAGACCACGAGGACAAATTTTGTAGACAACTAACAAAAGTCGACCTGCTTTTCCTTCCAATCTTTAATTCTGACAATTCCGTGTTCCATTCCAACAACATGTCATTTTGTAGAAGACGTTTGTTTTAGCTTCCTGAATCCTTCGAGTGTTGACCGTGATTGTCCTTCAAATTTGTTTACATGCCATGTTCCATTACACATAACTTCTCGTTGTACCCTCGTGAAAGGGTCGGGTATGTGCCTGATTGTCGACTACAACTTTTCAAATGCTTGTGCCTGACAGAGCGCCCAAAGATGGCGATACCTCCACATTACAACTGAATTAAAGTTATCCCTTACGAATTTTGAACACTTTTGCTCTTCTATGTATCAAACTCCATGAATATGCTTCTCAGACATTTGCTCCTTTTTAATACTGAAAGTCGGGGTAACTCCACAGTGTATTGATTCGTTATTGTGCGGATGATTAGTATTCATCTCTTGGAACAAGAGAACAATAGCCCAAAAATTGCTAAGGTGATAAACATACAATATCTCACTTCAACATTACTATAAAGCCTTCTACACATTGCATATTCATTCGATCAATCTAGAAATTAGGCAATGATTTTGTTTGATGAAGCGAGCGTGATCATTTCATAAGCCTTTAAACAACGCACTAAAAATCTCAGGTCAAAAATATTCAAACTGCACAACTGCAGAATCAATTTAGAAATATAAATTTCTACAAATGTAAACATGCATCAACTGTGCCTCAACAATGACCAGATATCTGGGATGATCAAGCCAAAACTTTCAAACATGTAAACCAGATGAGCACTCACGCATTTCTTTGAACCCCCGTGGGGAAGGCAAAAAAATTTAAATATTACACACTCTTGCTCCAATGAACTGTATTAGTAGACTGAAGTGAAGACTATTTCTTTTTGTTGAACATTGAATAGCCTTGAGAAAATTTATGAAGTTAAATAAATGAATGTACACGAGCAGGTCACAGGACTCGCCAAAATCATGGAATATATAGGAATGGACCCTAATTTGGAGATCAAGTATAAAGACACCTTATAACCCTACATGTTTCAACGCCAAAAGTTAGAGCCCAGACTGTCTTACGAACTTCAGATATTTAGCCAGGTTGAGTCACTGCGACAAAGAAGTGGCGAGGCCGATATAATGAACTAACAGAGCTAAAATCGAGTACAGTTAACAAATTTTATTGGCAGAAAGAGTCTCATAAACTAAACAATGAATGGCAGCGCACACATCAACACCGTGATTAAAAACTGAAAGACCTCTTCCATTCAATTGTTGACATTGAAATCATACTCGTTAATCAAATCTCGCTTTGTAATGTAGAGTCTGAGTCTTTAACATTGAAACTGGGCTTGATTTCCGTGAGGTAAACATGGATCGGGCCTCGTTTTTGAAACTCGATTGAAAAATGACAATTAACAACGTCTTGATTGTGCCTGAAATGTTGGAGAACACCGTTTGAGTACGAGTCTGACAAACGGTATTCCCGGACATTGTGTCAAAACCTTTGAGGTAGAAGATTCCTAATTCATTTTGACCAATCCGGTAGGAAGGAAAGTGTGGACTGAGTGATGGCGTTAAAGGTAGAAGAAACAGTTACGGATTGGGATTGGTTTAAACAGGAGCGTTCAGTTTATTTGTTTTATTGTGTTACGTGTCGTGATCAAACATATGTTTTTCATTTTTGTTTTTCTCTTATCTACCCCTCTCTCTCTCCCTTTCGAATCTTTTTCCCTCACCGAGGAAATTGATTTTAAAGGTGAGATTAGTATTTCTTCTGAAAGCTATCAAAATTATCTTACTAAAGATCTGCTCTTTATACGTTTCTTTAATTTTTCTATACTCTTCTACTGTCTCTTCTTTCTTTTTAGTTCTTTCACTTTTAATCCTCCTCCTACCCTTGTCAGGTTCGTCTCGAGATTAGCTCTCGTAGTATTTTCTGTTCTAGCCCGTGTCTCGTCAACACCAGGCTTAGTTAATATTGTTGCACCTTTTAAAAGGTTAGTTTTATGTTTGTGAGAGGTTGTGGTTACTCATCGAGGAAATTGATTTTAAAGTTCTTTCACTTTTAATCCTCCTCCTACCCTCGTCAGGTTCGTCTCAAGATTAGCTCTTGTAGTATTTTCTGTTCTAGCCCGTGTCTCGTCAACACCAGGCTTAGTTATATTGTTGCACCTTTTAAAAGGTTCGTCTCGAGATTAGCTCTCGTAGTATTTTCTGTTCTAGCCCGTGTCTCGTCAACACCAGGCTTAGTTATATTGTTGCACCTTTTAAAAGGTTGCTAATTCTGTTGCAGAATTGAGAGCGTCGAGTCTCAGGTTTTCAACCTTATTCCTACATGGTAGCGAGAGTATTCAAACGTCACCTCAAATACTAATCAAAAAGGATTTATGTCAACTGGTCCACCAGAATCCACCACCGAAGATCCTACTTTAACCGATAACGAATCAGACGATTTGTATCAATCTACCGGAACTGTCAAACGAGATCTCAGTCTCGATTCCAATCCTTTGAACTTTTCTTCTTCTAATCTATCTGAAAATATGTCGACCGAAGAAACCGCCGTACCAGTCTTTGGAATGCGTACAAAGTATGTCAACAATGATGGACCGGCTCAGTCTCACGGCTCTGGGGTTTTTTT
>NW_006768928.1:19981-25219 GCF_000204055.1 Melampsora larici-populina 98AG31
GAAATGCTTTACAAAGGTAGGGCTCAACCGTGGTTGATAGCTTTGAGCAAGTCCAAAGTGACTGAAGATCTCGAAGATGGTAATTACTCCACTTGGAACCGATCTATCTTTGACAACTTGGAAACCCTGGAGCTCCATCACTACGTCACGATCAAAGACTTCAATGATAAAGAGCTCTCTAGTGATAAAGTCCAAAAGACTAAGAAGGTCATCGTCAGTTACATACTTAATAGACTAGACAAGTCTAATCACAGTCAGGCAATTAATCGACTTACAAATCCCGAAGATCCAAATTCGATAATCCATGATCCCTTTTCACTCTGGTCTTTTCTCAAAGAACGACATTTCTTAATAAATGCACAACGTCTTGCTTCCATCTCAAAGTCCCTCAGTAACATAACCATCTCTAGGGGCGATACTCTCTCAGCTTATCTGGATAAGTTCGAAAACTTGTTTATTGAGTTCACCAGATACGGTGGTAAGATGGACGACACTCAATCAGCGTTACGTCTCATTGACTCCATAGATTGTCTTTCCGAATCCACGGTAGAGTTTATTCATTCAACAGTCTCTCCCTTGACTCGCCAAGACATGATCAAATATCTTCGAGACTACGACTTGCGGCACAATTTTTCCACGGAGGCTACCCGTGACGCTCGACCGGTCGATTTCTCTGCCAGTAACGCCACAAGACCTCGTCGCTTCGAATGCACTGAAACCGTTTGCAAAGGTCCTCATCCCTCTGAAAAATGCTGGTCAAAACCCGAAAACTTCAAAGAACGGGATGATTTCTTGGCACGACGCCGATCAAATCGAACTGGTTGGAATCCCAGGTCAAACATGAACTCAGGAAATCAATCTTCTAATACTCAAGTCAGGGGTATGAAGCGTGTAACTCCAGCTTCCACAAACAGTGTGACCCAATCATTCGAAATGATGTCGCTTCATACTAGTTTTGAAATTAATTTCACTAGAAAGATGCTCCTTCCGCCAATATGTCCACCTCCGAAACTACCGGCACTCTGTGGGGTCTCCATGATACTGGAGCAACTAACCATATGTTCAATTCTCAATCTTTCTTTGTCAATGATTCACTTAAACCTGTCGATGATCCTAATCGAAGAATTAAACTAGCTGGTGGTGATGCAACATTAGCCGTTGAGGGAATTGGAAAAGTTCATCTGAAAGCAGGAGATGGAACTGTCTTCGAACTCACTGAATGTCTTCTTGTACCCGACCTTAGCAAGAACCTTATTGCCGGTGGAGTCCGTGAAACGTTTGATCCAACTGATCCAACATGTTTCGCCTTAGTTAGAAACGGCCTTGCTCTTTTCAACGGTGTCATTCTCGAAAATGGACTTATGAACGTCGTCATTGAACCCGTAAGCCCACTGGCTTCTAATCTTACTTCGCCATCAGAATCATTAGCTCATTCATGCTCATCGACACTCCATCGACGTTTAGGTCATATAAGTAAAACTTACATTGATAATATGGTCAAACATGGTAGTCTTGATGGTGTGGTTACGGATATGGAAGAAGGAGTGTCCTGTGATGTGTGCCCTATCTCCAAAAATACAAAATTACCTTTCAATCATTCCCGTCCACGTGCTCAAAACTTTTTAGAAAATGTTCATGTTGATATTAGTGGAATAAATCATATTAAAGGCTTGAGAAATGAATCTTACTACATTCTATTCTGTGATGACTATTCAAGCTACAGACACATCTTCAGTCTTACTGATAGGTCAAAATCAGAAGTGTTTCGAGTCTTTAAGAACTACATTGTCTTGGCTGAGCGTCAAACCGGATGCAAGGTTAAACAATTTACTCTGGATCGAGGGGGTGAATTCCTCAACAATCTGCTCGGACCTGAACTTGACTCATTGGGTATTTCACTTCACCTAACTGCCGGTCATACTCCCGAGCAGAATGGAGTGTCTGAACGAGGAAATCGTACGGTGATCACTAAAGCCCGTTGTCTGATGCTTGAGAGCGGTGTTCCTCAAACTTTCTGGTATTTAGCTTGTAGTGTCGCAGTGTTTCTGACAAATAGATGCATCACGAAAGCAGTGTTTGAGTTTTGAACACCTTTTGAAATTTGGCATTTTCGGAAACCAAGTGTAAATCATCTCAAAGTCTTTGGTTGTCAAGCTTATCGACTAATTAGAAAAGAACTTCGACAAACCAAGTACACACCAGTCGCCTCACCAGGCATCCTTGTTGGGTATGAACAGGACAATTTTAACTTTCATATCTATGACATCAAAGACCGGAAGATTTACACAACTCCTCACGTCACTTTCAATGAAGACATCTTTCCTTTTAAAACTAAATCACTGTCAACTGATCAAGGTAACGGTATTGTGAAGTCCTTCTATTTTGATGATGACAAAATGCTTCTTGAACCTTTGATTGAAACAAATCAAAACAATGGTCATGTTAGCTCTGATGAATTAGAAGAACGTAACACAATACCCGATCCTGTTGAAATTGAACCAAATAATTCAAATGACTTAAATGAAAAGAATTCAAATGAAACATTACCTCAACCTCAAACGTCAAAAGAACCAACTACAGTTCGTCGATCAAATCAAAAGCATACAAACATTGACTATAAAGGAATGTGTAATATGGCAATGTATGAATCTTGTGAATATCAATCTTATTTCTCTTGTCTACCTCAAGAATGTTATGCTTTATCAAGCGCTATTCCCGATCCAAAGTCCTACAAGAAAGCTATGTTGGCGGGTGACTCCCCCAACTGGCGAAAGGCTTGTGACAAGGAGATGGACTCTCTCCTTAAGAAAGGCGTCTGGAGCCTTGTCGATCGGCCTACTCACAAATGCATTATTCGTGGTATGTGGATCTTTTGCAAGAAGATCAACAGTGACGGCACTCAAAAATTCAAAGCACGATTCGTGGCCCTTGGTAATACTCAGGTAGAGGGTATTGACTATGGTGAGACATTTGCCCCAACAGGAAAACCTACTTCTTTCCGACTGCTAGTAGCCATGGCCTCCATCAACGGCTGGGAAATCCATCAAATGGATGCAGTCACAGCTTTCTTAAATGGCATCTTAGAGGAGGAAATTTACATCGAACAACCAGAAGGCTATGTAATTGTTGGTCATGAAGGAAAAGTACTTAAGTTGAACAAATCACTTTATGGACTGAAACAATCACCTAAGATATGGCAAGATGATGTTCAGGCCTATCTTATCAGCATTGGATTCGAACAATGTCCAATCGATCATTGTATTTACATACAATCAGATACTAAACTTCAATTGTTCACCGCCGTCTACGTACACGTCGATGACATGGCAATTACGGGTAATGACGCTGTGAAATTCAAACAGGAGATATCGTCTAAATGGGAAATGGAAGATTTGGGGTTAGCTCAAGTTGTGGTTGGTATAGAAATAAAAAGGAACAACTCACACTCATACACTTTAACTCAGTCACGTTTTGCGGCAACTGTGCTTGAAAGGTTTAACATGACTGACGTCAAGGCTGCATCAACTCAACTCACACCTAATCTTAAATTGTACCGAGCCTCTGATGAAGAAGTGAAAAGCTTTGCTGACTTGAATCTAAATTATCGAAGTGCGGTAGGATCGCTCATGTATCTTTCTCAGTGTACTAGGCCAGACCTTGCCTATGCAGTCGGGGTATTGTCTCAACATCTCGATAGACCTTTGATATCTCACTGGAACGCAACACTTCAAGTTTTTCGTTATTTAAAAGGATCAGTAAATCTGGGTATAACTTATAATGGCAAGATTTCATGTCGAGTCGCTGGACAGAAGAGCTTTGATTTACCTATCTCTCATTGTGACGCAGACTGGGCTGGTGACAAATCGACAAGGCGGTCCACAACTGGGTACATATTCACGCTAGCGGGAGGTGCACTATCCTGGAAAAGTCGACTACAACCCACAGTTGCTCTTTCTTCTACCGAAGCTGAATATCGAGCTGTCACTGAAGCCGGACAAGAGTTGCTCTGGTTGCGACGTATGATGGAGGCCTTTGGTTTTGTAGATTCTGATCCTACCATTCTTCAAAGCAATAACTTAGGGGCGATTCATTTAACCAGCAAGTCTACTTTCCATGCTCGAATTAAACATATTGAAATACATCATCACTGGATTCGTGAGGTAGTTAAAAGAGGAGACATCAAGCTTCAGCATTGTTCTACAAGTGAAATGGTAGCTGATCTTCTGACCAAAGCTCTTGGAAAGCAGCAATTCATCAACCTTAGAAGCAAGCTTGGAATTATCTGAAGTCACCTCGACGGTCTTGAGGGGGTGTGTTGGAGAACACCGTTTGAGTACGAGTCTGACAAACGGTATTCCCGGACATTGTGTCAAAACCTTCGAGGTAGAAGATTCCTAATTCATTTTGACCAATCCGGTAGGAAGGAAAGTGTGGACTGAGTGATGGCGTTAAAGGTAGAAGAAACAGTTACGGATTGGGATTGGTTTAAACAGGAGCGTTCAGTTTATTTGTTTTATTGTGTTACGTGTCGTGATCAAACATATGTTTTTCATTTTTGTTTTTCTCTTATCTACCCCTCTCTCTCTCCCTTTTGAATCTTTTTCCCTCATCGAGGAAATTGATTTTAAAGGTGAGATTAGTATTTCTTCTGAAAGCTATCAAAATTATCTTACTAAAGATCTGCTCTTTATACGTTTCTTTAATTTTTCTATACTCTTCTACTGTCTCTTCTTTCTTTTTAGTTCTTTCACTTTTAATCCTCCTCCTACCCTCGTCAGGTTCGTCTCGAGATTAGCTCTCGTAGTATTTTCTGTTCTAGCCCGTGTCTCGTCAACACCAGGCTTAGTTATATTGTTGCACCTTTTAAAAGGTTAGTTTTATGTTTGTGAGAGGTTGTGGTTACTCATCGAGGAAATTGATTTTAAAGTTCTTTCACTTATAATCCTCCTCCTACCCTCGTCAGGTTCGTCTCGAGATTAGCTCTTGTAGTATTTTCTGTTCTAGCCCGTGTCTCGTCAACACCAGGCTTAGTTATATTGTTGCACCTTTTAAAAGGTTGCTAATTCTGTTGCAGAATTGAGAGCGTCGAGTCTCAGGTTTTCAACCTTATTCCTACATGAAATCGTGATGAAAAACACTAGATTTTCCGAATTCATTGAGATCAGGCAAACCTAAGAAACGAGTTCAGATTGATTAGGTATTCGGGAGAACATTCACGGGAGGGGTTACACGGCACCG
>NW_006768928.1:26442-36572 GCF_000204055.1 Melampsora larici-populina 98AG31
TTGAGCGCAATCGAAAAATGGCATAACTTTGTAAACTGACAATGGTCTCCCATTGGATAGCCTGAATCAATGGATCCAATGCATGTCTTGATCTTGTCTCCCGAGAACCTATATGGGAGCACTAGAGATTTATACCACCATAGGTGCGAAAAGCACGGCTTTGAGCGGTTTCAGATGCGGATCCCTGTAGCGCAACGCGAAATTGGAAAATAAAGTTTAGCAAGACCAACCAAGAGGTCTTTCCGACCAATATCTTCGCTCTTGTGGATGACTGAATGCTTCGCAACGATTGTTCTTCGCGCGGATCCTAACGGCCTTGACTGCCATTACACCTTCTGAAAATCTTGGCTTACTATTGACTTTGATTATGGGGAGCGGTCGAACGAAATGCGAAGCTTGTATTGAGGACAACGTAACTGGTTGACTTGGTATCATATCATCTTGTAAAGTGCAATCAACGTAATTCTCAATTGTGACTCATTGTCTAAAGTCTGCACTCTTTTTTTTGTTTGGCGACCTCATATTCCTGGACCATACCCACGGAATAATGCCGCCAAGGAATGTAGTTCGCCGACAAAACCACGGGCCTGCTATCCGCGCTGAAGAATTCGGATCAGAAGCCAACTTGCGTACCTTTTTTCTGGGGAAATGCCTTTCGAGCTAGGTTTTCAGAATGATCAATGCACAGGCTGTGGTGCATTCTGGTGGAAGGCAGAATGAAGGCTCAAAGATGCCAGACTCCTTGCGACAACTTTCCGTAACTGTTGTAACCACGGTCAAGTGGATCTGCCGTTGAGATACTTCCCGCAAGACGTCGGAGAACAAGTCCCAGAATTCTATAAGGCCTTATTAAGAACAAATGACATGAGTAAGTTACCACCATTAACTAACAATGCTTTGGCTGACTATTTCATAATTACAGGATCTATAAAGTTTCGAGAAGACATTCAGAAGTACAATAACGGCCTTTCTTTCACTTCCCTGGGCGCGGAAGTCGACACCAGTGTTTTGGGACAACGGGGCCACTCTATTTTTCGAATTCAGGGACAAATGTTTCACCGCATTGGATCGTTGATGCCGGTACCCCCGAATCACCCTGGATTTGCTCAGATATATATTTACGGCCCTGGCGGAGAACGCAAAGCGCATCAAAGAATTCAAGCTACAGGTGTATCACATTTGGATCCGGAAATTATGCTTCAACTTCAGGAATTCATGTATCAAGTCAATCCTTATGCCCAAAGATTCAGATCAGCAGCTGAGATCTGCAATTCAGAGGGTCCTGTTCGCACGCTCAGAATCAATACTCTCACGGTACCTGGCACCGATCATAGAAGATACAACCGTCCCACTGCGAATGAAGTTGCTGCGATAATTGATGGTGACGGGGAAATCGGACGACAAGGACGGGATATTATCTTGCGGCGACAGTCCGGACGCGTGGAGGCAATCTCCGAACTTCACACAGCCTACTTTGCACTCCGTTACCCATTACTTTTTCCTTATGGACCTCTAATGTGGCATGATGCTTATACTAATCCAACTGAAGATGGTAAGCAAAATTTGTGCTTTGCTTTGATCGGCAGAATTTGCTAAGTAATCTTATTCAACGTTAGATCCCGACGGAACTGTCACTTGTCTTAAGTGGTTTGCATTCCTGCTGTTCAAGCGCCCAGCCTACTCTGTAATCCTGGCATCAGGGCGCCTATTTCAGGAATTCGTTGTCAACATGTACGTTTGCATAGAACATGCGCGCCTGAATTTCATACGTTTCCACCAAAGAGAACTTAGGGCTGAACTTTACAGTGGGGTAGTAGAAGCTCTTGGAAATGAGGTCAAAGAAGAAATCGTTGGCCGTCGTGTGGTTTTACCATCAAGCTTTGTAGGTGGACCTCGCAACATGCAAGCCCTGTACCAGGATGCAATGAGTTTGGTTGCTGAGTTCGGTCATCCAAGTTTATTTATAACTATGACTGCAAATCCGAATTGGAATGAAATCACGGAAGCGCTAGAGGACGATCAAACAGCAGACGACAGACCGGACCTTGTTGCACGCGCTTTCCATTTACGTTTTCATTCAATGCTCTCTGACGTGACTGAATGGGGTAGATTAGGCCAATTCACGGCTTACGTCTATTCCATCGAATTTCAAAAAAGGGGATTACCCCATGCTCACCTAATCCTGTTTCTGGATCAAAACTCAAGGCCATCAAATGCATTGCAAGTTGATTGTTTGATCTCAGCACAGCTTCCAGATCCTGAACGGGAACCGGAACTTTTTCACTTAGTCTCTCACCACATGCTACATGGCCCGTGCCAACGCTACAAATGCTGGAATGGACGAAGTTGCAAGATTGGCTATCCTAAGCCATTTTGTGAGACAACAACTTTACCCGATAACAGGTACCCTACCTACAAACGTCCTGATAACGGTCGATTTTTGGTCAATGGGGGAACAAGATTTGATAATGGCAGTGTTGTACCATATAATCATTTTTTGCTTCTCAAATATCAATGCCACATGAATGTGGAAGTTGCGGCGAGTATTCGAGCAGTAAAGTATTTATTCAAGTATATTCTCAAAGGACACGACAGGACAATGGCTAATGTTGAAGAAACAAACTCAAGAGACGAGGTTCTAGCATTCTTAAATGCACGTTTTCTGAGCGCCCCGGAAGGTAAGCAGTCACCTCGACAAATTCACAAGTAATGATCTGACGTGTTCTCGAATAGCGGTCTGGAGACTGTTGCAGTTCAAAATTTCAGGTAGGTATCCAGCAGTTCAAAGACTTAATCTGCATCTGGAGGGCGCACAAACAGTCTACTATCTGGATGAGGCAGGACTACGAAGAGCCATGGAAACAGGACGTGCCGAACGTACGACTTTGACCGAGTTTTTTTGCCTTTGTGCGGAAAACTGTCCCCTACGGGGAACGGAAAATCGTACTATAAGATCGTTGAAATACCAGGAAATACCCAAGTATTTCAGATGGGTGAAATCGACTAAACGATTACAGGCTAGGAAGAATAGTCTGCAGTCTATTGGTCGAATCTACTACGCCGGCATCAGACGCGGAGACGTATATTACTTGCGTTTGTTGCTGCAACATGTCGCTGGACCTACCTCTTTTGCCGACCTTTGTACTGTCAACGGAATCCAGTTCAACTTGTTCCGTGAAGCCGCCGACCAATACGGATTGCTTTTGAATGACAGGCACTATCACCAATCACTTACCGAGGCTGCAGTTTGGAAAACTGGCAATCAGCTCCGCCAAATGTTGGCTATCATCTTATGTCATAGTGCTCCCTCCGACCCTCTACAATTGTGGACTGAGCACATAGACGATTTATCAGACGATTGTGAATGGAAAATTAAAAGACTGAACCCCAAAATACAACCCACTCCAGAACAAATACAAAATTATGCGCTATTTCTACTTGAAAGAACAATAATCAAGATGGAGAGCAGTTTGGAAGCAGTTGGCCTGACACCGGTTGACCAACACTTGATTCAAGAACTCGACCTACCGGACCAAGAACGCAGAAACCGGACTCAATTTGTCGACCCTGATGAAAGCCGAGTGAAGTATGAAACTATGAGACAGAATCTTACCAATGAACAGCGCATTGTAGTTGACCACCTACGGGAAGCTATTGATGATGAAAGACCGTACTTGGGATTTCTTGATGGTCCAGGGGGAACAGGAAAAACCTTTACGCTCAACACAATTCTACATTACTGTAACGCGAATGATATCGATTTCTTAGCGGTATCCGCCGCAGGTATTGCTGCGCTTCATCTTTTACATGGTAGAACAGCGCACAGCGCCTTCAAAATCCCCATACCCATCTTCGATGATTCAGTTTGTCCTGTGATGCCTAATTTGGCACTTGGACACAAGCTTCGATCTGTTAAGTTCATTGTGTGGGATGAAGTTGCAATGCAGCATCGACACGCCATCGAATGTGTGGACCGTACTTTACGTGATCTAACAGGTTATAACGAACCTTTCGGCGGGAAAGTTATCCTTTTTGCAGGTGAGATGGTGCCCAACCGCAACTTCCTGTTATTTGAGACAAGTGTGAATAACTAACGAAACATTTATGCTTTACACAGGCGACTTCCGCCAAAACTTGCCTATAGTTAGAAGGGTAAGTTTATTGGATCAAGCCAATGCCACATTGAAAGCCTCGGATTTATGGGACTCAATCCATAAATTTAAATTGACAACCAATATACGACTAGGCGGTCTACATGCTCAACAAAACCCTGTGAACACAAACTTCGCGCGCTGGGTACTCGACCTTGGCTCCCGCACTCTGCAAGAAGACTATGTCGCAGAGACGCTGATTATGTATTGTAACGTATCTCTGTTGCGCCCCCCCTCAACGGTTTGACTCTGGGGTCGTAGAAGCAGAATACGACATGACTCGCGGATTTGATCAATGGACGAAATTGGAGCACGTTGACAGATGTATACTCTTCAAGATGTGTAATAACGCCATTAAATGCTACGGTAAACATCATTAATGATTTCGTCATGAGATCACTACCTGGTGAATATCGGACTTCCATCTCAACCGACACCATGGATGAAGAGTTTGTCAATGGGGTATCCGCAGACGTACTCAACACTTTCAATTTCCCCGGTTTTCCACCTCATGTACTGAATCTAAAAGTAGGCGCATCGGTTATGATACTTAGAAACTTACAAATCGCCGAGGGCCTTTGCAACGGGACTCGACTGCTAATCACTGATTGGGCCGAACACGCACTTCAATGCCGCATTCTTACCGGGGAACTCAAAGGAACTTCAGTCAGCTTGCCGAAAATAACTCTTCACCACAACGGTAATGAAGATTGTCCGATTCCTTTCAACCGATACCAATTCCCAATTGTCCCTGCCTTTTGTATGACCATAAACAAAAGCCAAGGACAAAGTTTGGATAAGGTAACAGTCCTCCTCCCAGAACCCGTATTCACACACGGGCAGTTATACGTAGCGCTTTCACGTTGCACGAACGCAGCAAACGTTCATGTCTGTGTTACCTCAAATTCAGGGAACTTAGTAACGACCAACATAGTATATCATCCTGTACTAATGGATTAAGATTGGCAAAGATCGTGCATGGTATTTGCACCTTATAACATATAATATCACTGATATTGACTGTATCCTATTCATTAAATCTGTTGATATTGTTTTCTGCCATTTTGATTTTGTAACATCTGGGGTTAAAATCCCAACATGAGCCTATGCCGAAGCTCCCAGGAATTGAAAAATTATTATTTACCTGGGACAAATCTGATGACAAAAATTATGTGAGATACACGCCCAGACGTACAGAAGCATGACACGCAATTTATCAAAATTATAAAAAATGGTACGTGGAGAACATTGAACCCGTAACTGGCCATCAATTGGGCCCGGATATTAAAAACAATGGGTTACTTTATAAAGAAAATAAGTAGATTTTGAAATCAATGAACGTTGATTAAAAAAAACCAATATATAACCGCAATAAACCATACTCACCACCCAAACCAGTTGATCAACTGCATCGAGTGATATCGTGGTTGACCACTATAAATGGTAAGAGCCTTTGGGAGCCATAAATACAAACACAACTGAATCTAATGGGTGGAACCTGCTAGGAAGGAAACGACGTGATCAAATTCAGGGTGAGTAGAATGGGGCAATGTTTTATCTTTCTGGGGAAATACAAATTGACAGCATACCCTAACCACTTAGACGCTTTTGGCAGGTACTTAGAAGTCATTTTGGTTTTTGTGGGCAGGCGTAAACCAGTTTCCAACACTTTAATTAAGAAGACATCCAAAATAACTGTTGGATTTTTATCCATCTTTTATTCGTCGATCGATTTCCCGTTTCATTTGGCCCTTTTAACTTCTTCACAAGGAATTATTTTGAATCAGTAGATTACCTTTGGCGACATTTAAACAAATACCATTGCCTTACCTTCTCCCAATCCGACCTGTGAAACCTATACTCCAGATTTGGAAAAGGTAGTCGATTATGTAAGTCCTCCTCTCAGTCTTTTGACAGCCTTGGAAGGGACACATGAACTGAGACTTGTTATCTGAAAGTCGATTATTGGGAGCCGCCTATTCTCGAACCACGCAAAGGATCTCAACACCAACGAAAAAATTCGAGTCTGACCCAGATCATAACAACTGATCCTCTTGCCTGCACGACTGTCTGCCGGATTGCTTCTGCAAACATCCCTCTTGATAATTGTGTTGCTCGGTAATGAATCATTGAACTATCCCTGCCCCGAAATCAACACAGTGCTATGTGGAAGCTAACCAACTTGATAAATGTGAATTGCTAGGTAAATTCGCGGCTTTTTTTACATTAGTTTGGGCATTCAAACCAATAATCAATAAAGCTTGCTACCCGTTAACCTTCCATTACCTAAAGTTTCTTTCCGGTATAACAGGAAAAGGTTCTGTTTCTCTCAACAGCTCTTTATTTGTTGACTTGAACTTCGGCCGCTATTCTGGTTTGGAAACATTGGTAAGTCGTCCTGTTTCTTTGGACCACGGGCGTCCCTCTCACTAATGATTGGTTTAACAGCTTTGTTTGGTTCAGTGTTTGGGAAACTTTGTAAGTTTATCTGAGCGATGATTCAGCCCAACTTATAAAATGACGAGGTTGTTGTCGCGGCAGCGGCTCATCAAAATTTGGCCTACATAAATATTGCGACGGGGAGTAGAAAATTGAAATTGTGAGACAGGAGACGAGTGATGGCAGGGAATGGGTGCAAAGATAGCCTCTTTAGATCTTGAAATGCACCCTGTGAACTTTCATTCTCCATCTCCTGCCTTGTGAACTCGATATTCTACTCACCAGTCGCCTTGATTATGGGGCCCTGCGAGTGATGACTGACACATAGGATTTGAAACCTAACTAAAGCAGGAACTGATAATATTACTTTGCTGACACTCGTGCTGAGCAGGTTGATATCATGTTAGTGGATTCGACTACGGATTGGCCAAAATGTAAAAGGCCGAAACACGAGCACCAAGTACCAGAAACAAGAAGGTGAGTGTTATAATACTTCCATGAATTGCAGGTAGCTGAAATGACAACTTCGTATAGTAATAGTAATCCGTTGCCAGGAGTTACTTTTCTATCGGACTTACTCAAGGTAATAGATGGACGCAGACAAACTGGGCACACGGATGAGGATGTAAGTCACCTGCCTATCAACATAATTAATTCTAATTTGATCGATAGAATGAAAACTGATCTGAGGCAATAAAATGCGTATGATTTTAGCTTCCTGCACCATTCAAGGTGCCAAAATCGTATACGCATGTACCCCATGAATATCTGGCAAGCGATGGGTTTCCACAAACAGACTATTGGCTCAATCCAGTTTGTAAATATGCTGTCCCTGGTACAGGTGATGAGCCTGGAAAAGGAGCTCTAAAGTAAGTCGACTTCTTGAATTACCATACCGAGTCTGAGTGCATGAGGCCAATTTTTGTATGGTTGGACCAATAAATTAGAAAACAGGCTTTAGATTTCTACCGTGCCCAAGGTTCAGAAGATGTGCCAGAGGCCTTCCCGAGAAAGGCTAAAACCAAGAATTCACACAAACCGTACGTGAGGGCAGATTGGCTTCGGACCAATGTTAAGATGCCAACTATATCTGTTTGCCTTTAGCCAACATCCGAAAAAGTCTCAGGAGCTTAAGGATGCCCGGGAGAGGGATCAGTCAAGTAGCAGTCGTAATCGGGTATTGAGGAAACACGATTGGCAACTTACCAGATTTGATGATCCGGTCCTACCTTTTGAAGATCTGGATCGAACGATGGAAATCATCTTTAATTGTTATAAGGTAGTTACGCATGGACAGGGACAGTTTGTTGATAGACACTCAAAGAAACTCGTGCTCACCTATGATTACATGGATCTCGAAGGCATGACTGCTGAAACTCGAAAAGAACATCAAGCCAATGTTGATACAATGATGATGTCAACTAAACTATTTAGAAGACTGCCAACTCCAAATGTGAACTTATATCCCGAAACCCAACCACATGTGCTTAACTTGAGTAAATGGCCATATCCGAAGATGGTATCAAATACTTTGAATTTTTATCAAAAGAAACCACGATCTCGGGATTCATCACCATTGACCTCGCTCCCGCCCTCCTCGAGAGAATCTTCCCCACTGACCTCACTTCCCGCATCAGATATCGAAGAGGAGGAGGGTACCGAAAAAGGGACGAATGAAGTTTCATCGATCTCAAACCCTGCCACAGGAGTTACTACAAATGGCGCTCTCATCAATGGACATATGTATTGCTTCGGACAGACTGTTGGATTCTCATCCGACATTCTCCTGTCGCCTTACATGCCACTTAAAGGATCGTCCAAATCACTATACAAAAAATTCCTCAAGAATCTACCAGCTTTTGGTGCCAGGATTGGTTGCCGCTTTCTGAATTTTTGCGACCAAGGGTTCTCAATCGCCCGACGGCTTTTTAATGACCTCAGAATACCTTCTTTCGTGTCCACTTCTAAATATCAACCGGCTGGGCCTCTTGATTTCAGTTCTAACGTCGCGTTCACCTTGGGTAATTTTTATAACAAGCCGCATACCGACAACGACAAGGGTAAAGTTTATTGTTTATGGTACCCAATCGATTGCATTAGTGGGAAAATAGTTACCCAAAGCGCAGGATTTTTCATTGAGGGTGGATGGTTTGTATTTCCCGAGTTCCGAGTTGCTTTCAACTTGGGAGGTAAGTATGGGGTGCAAATTGCTTGGGATGGGAAGAGTACGTTTCATCACACACTTCCTTCTAAAGAAAAGGTTGTTCTCGGGAGGAATGGAAAAAGAGTGCACTATACGCGATTGGGATGTTCAACCCAAATCACGCATACCATAGCACGGGCCGGTGCAAAGATTGAGACTGAAGAGCAGTGGAATCATAAAAAAAACTGCGATCGTAAAGTGAGAGACTGCGATGAAATACTACAACTGAAGGATCGAAATTGGAAAGTTTAGTTTCTTTTCATCGAAATTCATATTGTCTTTGATAGATCGAGTTATTGGGCAGAGCAGTTGTTAATATTAACATAGAATCACAATGAACAAATATAAACCAAGAATGTTGATCTAAGCGAGTTTTCCCAAAAAGTTTGAGTGGACGATCAAAGTGCGGCGTAGAGATTAAAACGCGTAGCATAGAACACCAAGTATCAAGGCCTACTTGGGAACTAGAAAGTTAGCAGAGTCTCCAACTAACACTTGTGGGTATCTAGCCGCGGCGCCCGCCGCTAATCCGCTAGTTTCATTGAATCTTTGGTAACTGAGACCCCATTTTCTGCAATAATACAATAGTTGGATGAGAAGTCTTGCAGAAGTTGACAAATCTTGTTCTCTTGCTGCTGGGTCTCGGATGGAAAGGCTGAATCCTTTGCTTCTTGTAGATAGTACGCGTACACATCCCAACCAAGCAACCAAAACCAGTCCAAAAGGTCAAGATCGTTTTTGAATTTTTGAGGTGTGAGACCGTGACGTACAAAGTTGGACTTTCCCATTCCACTGAGGTAAAGAAAATTCATCGTTATCTCTATTTCTGAACTTTCCTCCTCAATTTCCTCCTTGACTTCTTTTTTCTTCCTACCCTTTGGCTGACCAACGGTTTGCCTTCCAGACTGCAATGCACAAATGGATCCTTGGCGTTGAGGATGTAAAGGGGCTGGTAGCTCAAAGCGAGATTGATTGATATGTGAGCTGGTCTTGAAGGCTGGCTGACCAAGCAATCCACCTTGGAACATCTCCTGTGGAATAGTCAACGCGGTTAAAGGTGTCTTCCTCGTTGAAGTTACAGCCGGAGTCATCAAGTTCGAAGGTAGATTTGAAGGTTGAACGAGTGCTGGGGTGCCGGAATGCTGAGCTGGATTGCTTCAATTGCATGATTGGCATATGGAGTGGGTAAGAAATCAGTAGCATTTGCCAAATCCCAAGCACTGAGTGTGCACGCAGAGGTGGGGTCCTCTTCCATCCTCTGGCATTGACCACAAGTGACTGTGGTCATTCACGGCAAGTGATTGCTACAGACTTCACAATCTAACCTTAGGGATCCA
>NW_006768929.1:0-15755 GCF_000204055.1 Melampsora larici-populina 98AG31
AAGATGGTCTCTAGATTACATAAGAGACCTGAGATTGTCCACATCTCTTCCATAGGAACAAAGGATGGTTGATTGGTTTTTACCGATCAAAAGCAGTTGATGTTTGGATTTTGAATCTCTTCAAGAAAACAGAGATCAATCTCGTTCATAGACCATTGATCATAGGACTGTTTCGTGAGTCATAGGAGATTCTTGATCGAGAATTGACTGGTTTTGATATTGTTCATAACCAGTCAATGATATTGATAATCTCAATCACCTTGAAAACTGGCACACACTTCAAATATCTTTCATAGGATATTCAATCTCAGACTTTTGTTATGCATCAGAGCTCGGCACTGGATAGGTTGATGATATGTAAGATACATCTCATTCCACTTGCCCTTTTTCTTGGATTAGCACAGTAGTTGTGAGCTCCATAAAAGCTTCAACAACATTCCTTAAGTTCATTTGTTAACAAATGCTCGTTATCAACATAGGAGGAACCATTTAAAAAGTTTCACACAACAGATGATCCGTTCGAGCGGATTTGACCTATTGACTACAACTTGTGATCTCCAAACACCAAAGTTCGACACATTGACTCCAAACTTGACAGTGTTCAACTCGGGACTGTATGGGTAAGTATGGGAGAAGGATACCTAGAGATGATATTGGGGATAATCAGTAAGTTGAATGAAATGCACCAAACGGAGAAATGGGAGGAATTGAAGTGATAAAGTGTACCTTATTTCTTACAAAGATCATCAATCAATTGTCCACCATGGATGGACACGTTTCCAGGATGCGAGAAGCAGCGAGTGTCGTAGTTGAGTTTAGTGACGAAAAGGAAGTGATCGACCGGGATTTCGAGAATATGGTTTTTTGGCGGCAGCTGGGAAATCAATGGGATGGAAGAGAGCTCACTCCACAGCCCCCAGCACCCCAAAATTTTTTCTCTCTGCTGCGTTGTGACTGCTGCGGCGGATTCTGGGTCTACATTCTGTTTTATTTTTTCTCAATCGGGCCAAGCTTTTTAGCAAAAGTAATACAATTCAACGCGAATGGATTGTACAAAATAAACTCTTAAATTCATCTTTAATTCATTCAAAACACTCAGACTCCAGGGGCCCCACAATTCTTTGTATCAACATGCAGAGCTTGTAAGCCAAAGTGTTTCTTTCTTTCTTATATCCAATGTGATTGCACATAGGTAAGCAAGTCACTTTGGACTAGACTTTTGGACTTTTCTTCATCATTCTTTTAGCACAGAAGAATCTCATGGTGACCGTGTATGATAGTGAAGACTATAGACTAGAGTCTTCAAAGGCTAAATGCGACTTGTCCTAAATCCTCTGGTAGTCTCTTTCTGTAGTTATGTATAGAAATTTCTGTTGATGATGCAATTTCTACTCACGGTGAAGGTTGAAGTTAGGCAAAGCCAAAGAAAAATGTCTGAACCAAGGAATAAGTTACAATATATTTCATCACCCAAACATCAGAGTCCGAGTCGATTGATCATCATTTTTGGTGATAAAGATTACAGTCCGTGCATACTACAAAAGAAATCAACTTATTTCAGTTTCAACAAGATTTTTGATCGATCAATAAATAAGATGATCCATTATAACTTTAACTGACCCATGGCTGGTACAGTTTGAGGTGTATAAGGACAAGCATAAGATTTTCCAGCGGCGTTAGTACAAGCTATTTGACCCATCAAGAAATCTCAAATCAAGTTAGTTTATCAAGTAAATCTTACAAATAAAAAAAAGAGGTCAATAGACTGACCAAAGTTTTCAAGTTTTTCGTTGTAATCATACATTATACATTTTTGATTACTAACACCTTTGTCTTTTGATCCTATCAATTGACAATTCGACATCGGAACCCATTTGGTACCTAATTATATTCAAATCTCTTTGTTGATCAGCTTTACAGGTTGATTTGTATAAGAAGGAAAATCAAGAATGTGGTCTGAGGTACTTACCATTGGGATTATAGGAGCAACTTGTATATACGCAGTCATACTGTGATTTATAAGGTGGAAGTGTAAAACTCACAGCGCACACTTTCGATATGAGCCATCACAACTTCCTGGTCAGTCAGCTTTTGCTGAAGTGACAAGACAGGATGAATTGAGGTTGGAAACCACTTACCTGCATTTGTGTCTGTGTTACGTATAAATCCTTTAACACACGGAACATATGATCGGATTGCATTCAGATTATCAACCCATAGGGAAAGGAGTAAAAAGAAAATCTTGGGGTAGACGTTAAGGGCCCGTTTGGTAGCGGAATCGATATACAGTTACCAAAAAACGGTATATCGTTCTGCCCCTATATCAAGGGGCAGATTGAAATACCGTTTTTTTGGTAATGAGATGAGATGACATTTGCCGAACACTCTATCAAAATCGTCAATAAAAGATCAAGATGATCGTCGTTGAACTTTTGATCATCGTTTGAGTGTTTGACAACCGTTCGATGAAATAGTATATTGAAATCGATTGACGTGAAACTTGGAAACAACTCGATGGATTTTGAGAACGCTCGATTCGTTCTCGAATCCATCCTGACAACCTCAACCACTCATCTTTCAATCTTTTCCACCCTTTTTCTCATCTTTAAAATTCTTAGAGCATTTTTATAAACCATTCACTGTGGTGGTTTCACTTGAAATTTTTAACTCAATCAAATAAAACTCACTCATCGTGGTCATCAACCACGTAAAGAGTTCTTTGGCCATTCTGTCTCTTTCAAATCACATATCTTGATACAACATGGAGCAGATTTCTCGAGTGCGCGCTATCAGAGCTGAACACCGTGCTAAACATAGAAAAATTGTTAAACTCCAATTTTTAAAACAACTCCTTGCAGTTCAACAAAACCAATTCCAACTTTTTTCTTACTTCAGCTCAGGTGTACAGGCCTGTATGTTGCAGATGTTGCCTAATCTAACCAAAACTCCACGACTCACATCCGTACTCAGTGGTCAGATGTGGATTGATGAGCTCATTCATCATCCAAATGAATCAGTTTTTTATGAAAATCTCGGAATGCGTAAACATGTCTTTTTCGAACTACGCTCTGTTCTTGAAGACTTGGGAATCTTGTGCGAGTCCCGTTGGGTCACCATAACGGAAAAGTTGGCACTTTTGCTTTATACTGTCATCACTGGCCTGTCAAATTGTAAAATTCAGAACCGTTTCCAAAGATCAGCTGATACTATTTCAAAGTGATTTTTTTTTTTGGCATTTTCTCATCACGCTTTCTGACATGTCTTATTTCGACTAGGACAATCAATCACCTTGTTAAAGGAATCTCGAGCCACAGAAAATTACTGAGCAAATATATTGCTCTTCCCAATGCCAACACACCTCTCTCGGATACGTTTTCTGAGAATCCAAAGTTCATGCCTTATTTCAAAGACTGTATTGGTGCAATTGATGGTACACACATTCCGGTCACTCCGCCAGCTTTAGAGTTCATTCCTTTCTCCAATCGTAAAGGCTACACATCTCAAAATGTCCTTGCTGCATGTAATTTCAACATGGAGTTTATTTATTTATTGGTTGGAGCTGAAGGAAGTATGGCCGACGGGGCTCTTTGGACTTTGGCTTGAAGTCGTGATCTTACAATTCCAGCTGGAAAGTATTATCTTGGTGACGCTGGCTTTGCTCTCACCAAGGATTGTCTTGTTCCTTATCGAAAAGTGCGTTATCATTTACGAGAGTGGGAAAAAAAAGGTTTCAAGTGAGATTGATTTTTTCTTTCATCATTTGCATGCTTTTCTGTGTTTTGATTTTTCTCAACACTCCTTTCATTCATTTGTAGACCTGCCAATAAAGAAGAGTTGTTCAACCTGCGGCACGCTAGCGCACGCAACATCATCGAGCGCATCTTTGGAGTTTGCAAGAAGCGCTTTGAATTCATGGCACATGGGTGTGATTATACGATTGAGGTACAAATTGCAATGGTTACTGTCATGTGCTTTATCCACAACTTCATTCGAGTTAAAGATCCCAAAGGTTCAGCTGAAGAATTTCCCGAATTTGGTGAAGAATTTATGCCCGATCCTCAAGATGCAACAGAGGCCATAACTCAAGACGAAATTGGCACTCTGGTAGCGTTTGGTAGCACTGCCAAAGGTAATACCTACGCTAAACGTCTCAGAGACCAAATCGCGGAAGACATGTGGAGGGATTACTTAGTAGAACTTGAAAGAAGAAGAAAAGTAAATCGAAGTAAACAAAGACATGGACTACCTCTTATGTATCCTGATATTTGAAAAGTATGTAGCTACTTTCATTCTTATCTTACAACTCTCAATCCAACCATATTTATTTTGCAAACTTCAAGTGCCTGTAGAAGTTATTTTGATTAAACATTTATTAATCAATGTTTTCATTTTTTTTTGTTCAATAAAAGTTCCTCTCAATTGAAGATCAAAGCATCTCTTAGTCACAATAACACTGACACTGGATAACATTGGGATAACATTGCAGTCACTAACAATTCAGACAGGCACAGCCACTACTACATCTGTATCAGTATATATATATACAAATGTAGTTAACAACAAATGTTTTGAAGGTTTAATAATTTTATTCAAGATGAGACAGTCACTATTTTTTTATTTCAAGGTTTAATAATTTTATTTAAGATCAGACAGTCACTTTTATTTTTATTTAAAGGTTTACTCATTTTGATTTAAGATCTTACAGTCACTTTTTTTTATTTAAAGGTTTAATGATTTTGATTTAAGATCAGACTATATTTAGAAATGAATTGGTTAAAAATTTATTTGAATCAGGCAGTTGATCCTTCATCTTGAATGTGAATGGTTGAGAGCAAGAAACAACATAGAAAAAAGGAGTCAGTTGGTATGTAATAGATGATGAGATATAGAAAACTCACCTTGTTTGTTGAGGATGTATTCAAGCCAATCATCCCGTTCAGCAGCTGGGGTGTTGAGATAAGTCTCAGCCATCAATGGCTTCTCACCAAACATACCTACAGCAGCATATCGTTGAGAGCGATTCATATCAGATTCATAAACAAGCTTGACTGCTTGAGCATGAGATGAAACAGGTTCAGTAAGTAATCGGGCAGCATTGTCGATGTTAGCTGAAGTCGAGGTGATGGAGGCCTCGATGGTCGATCCAAAGCCTTGCATAGTGCTCGAAAGGTTGTCCATGATATCAACTCCAGATCGTTTCTTCTTTTTGATTGGAGCACGTGCAGCGAGGGCAGCCTTCGAAGTGCGGTGCCTTTTCTTAGAGGTGGTCTCATCCGAGCTTGAGTCATCCATAGCCACCGATTCAGCCGGAGGTATGAATCGGTCAGCAGGGGGTGGAGAGGAGCAAGGCGAGGCAAAGGCAGATGGGAGAGGGGAAGGCGAGCCGCAGGGTTCTTCATGATCCTTATCGATTGCAGTGTTTGAAGGCGTAGCAAGGGGTTCTTCGGTAGGTTCGTTGACAATCGCACTGGCCACGTATTTTCCGGTTGCTTTGTGACCTTCCAACAACGGAGCGAGCAAGTGAAAAATCGGGAACGGTCGGCCTTGGCATTGTAAGAGGGCCTTGGACTTCTTGGACTGTAAGGCCAGGATAGGCAGTCAATAAAATGGAAATAAAATGAAAGAACAACAAAAGAATGATACAAAAAGAAACTTACCTCAGGATTGCGAGAATGGGTTCCCAGACCGCGTCAGGTAACGTGATACACCCATTCTCCCATCCAGCGCCACTGAGCCCGTTGAGGTTCTTGTAATTATCATAAAGGCCACATAACTGTAATACAAAAACGAGTTAACAATGATGAAATCATCATAGGTGAAAAAAAACCTACTTACCACATACCAGTGGGACTTGCAGTTCTCGACCGATTTCGCGTTACTGACTTGACGTACACCATTGACCATCTTGATCTCGCTTCCAGCAAGGGCCTTGACCACTTTCATCCAGGTGGGCCTCTTCCAACCTTGGGCACAGGTCGCGTTCTCGGGTCCGATGGCTGCATTGGCAGGCTGACAATCAGCGGTGAGAACGTCGATCATGGTTTGATCATCGTTCTCATCCCACTTGACACGAAGGTTCGAGGTCTTGGCTGGTGTTTGTTTGCTCAAAGTTACGTCGATTGAGTTTGGTGTTGGTGTAGAAGGTTGATGGGCTATGGGAACTATGGGAACTGAAGGGCGGATGGCTCTAGGAGCCTTCGGTCTTGATGGTTTCTGGGTATTCATGATAGTGGAATTGAAGACGAGAAAACTAACTAGATATGGAAGAAAGATTGAGAAGCGATAAGTAGAAAAAGAGGTGCGAAGGCGAAGGCCGGTTGAAAATGTGAATAAAAGAGGTGAAGGGATCAGTATGGTGATAGAAAAAGAAAGGTGATCAAAAGGGAAGGTGATCGAAAAGGAAGGGTGAAGGAGAGAGATCGAGAGAGGAGGGTATGGAAAAGGAAGAGGGGCAAAAAGAGTTTTTCGCTCTGATATACGGCCAAAGGGCTGTATATTGAAATTGAGCAGTATATCACCATATATGATTTTGATTTTTGTCCAAATAAATCTACCGCACACCGACTCTTTTTTGAAAACCGGATTATGCCAATATACTGTATATTCCTTTGGTGTAATATATTGCAATATACATATATCGATTCCTACCGAACGGGCCCTAAGCATTTGATCTGAGTATGCAAGTCGTCAAACTTCAATTCAGACAAGTTAACTGGCAAGAATTCACAGCGAGTGAGGTTTGAGATAATCGGTGAGTTAGCGTATCAGAGATCCTTGGACTCGATTCTCATTTATATATGTTGTATGATGTTTGGCACGATAAACTTCATAAACGCACCCTGTTTCAGGACTAGGCTTGAGCACCGATTCGGTTCATCAAGGGTAAATCCCTCCGGCATGTGGAGCAACGCGCCGGAAAAGTAACGCCACACACGTATACATATTTCTTCCTAAGATCGTAGCTGTCTTCTTATGTTTTGTGCGGTGAGAAGTCAGCCCGAGCCCCGAAAGAGGTCCCCGCTCGGGGCCCCGACGGGGTCCCCGATCGGTCCGGTCTTCGGGCGAGGGTCTGGAGATCTCTGATGGTCGGGGATCCCCGCGAGTCAGGGTCCGGGCGAGGGAGTTGGAAAACCTAAGTTCCACCGGGTTACCCGGCGGATAGTTGCATTTCAGGGGATATAATTTTCAGGGGATATAAATCTTTCATCTATCATGTATAGTAGATAAATCATAATAGCAGTCCGGAAGGAAAAAATGAAAATAAAAAAAAGAGAAATGACAAAAATCACTGGCTGGAAACCGCATCTTGACTTGACAATTTCGGAGCTTGACAAAATGAATCCAGACATAGCTCGCTGGACGAAGAGCTGCAGCTAAAGCATCTGAATTCGCGGTATGAGCAGTATCCGGTTCAGATGTTAAATCAACAGTGGTCGCTTGTGAAGAAACATTGCTAGTGTCGATTTGAGACATATTTAAAACTAATCGAAGAGCGATAAAGGTAATCAGTAAGAGTAGGATCATTAAAAAAAGAAAAAAAAGATATATAATCATTTCGAGTAATAAGGAAAAGACACGTAATAAGGAAAAGTGATCAATCATCATCAAGAATCGATAATATTAATCACTACAAACTGGTAAGAAAGGAACAGTGAACTAACTCTGTAAGTTTCTTCTAATTGGTTGACGAAGAATGACTTTAAGGTAAATTTTTGAAGATCTTGATTTCAGAATGAGATGTTCAAACTTTGTAACTTTGTTTTAACTTTTTGGTGTTCCGGTGGAATTGGTGATGTGAATTGATGCCGGGTGATTTGGTGAGGATATGGTGGAGTAACCCTAATCCTAACCTAATTTGCTTGCATTGATAAATTGATTATATATTTAAGATTTATTAGTAAATCTCTGGAGTCTGCAAGGGCAAAAAAAAGATCGATAGATGAAAGGATGAGCTTCTAACGATGCAGAGTCACGTTAGAAGTATCTGGTTCAGAGACTTTCACCCCGGGCAAGGCGGCGACGCTCCCTATGTAGCGTCATGCGGACGCTCCGGGGCGGGGCCGCAGCTTCACATGAAGTGTCACTGGGTGCTGCGGGTGTAACATCTGGAGTGTCACCAGATGCGGCACGGCACAGCTACGTGTAGTGTCACCTCGCCTCACATCCTCTCACATCCTCTCACCTCCTCTTCAACGTACAACCGCGCAAAAGCCACCATCGTTCCCTCTTCATCTCACCTCATTGCCTTCCTCCTTTGTATCTCAAGACGGATCAACAAACACCTCCAATCAATACTGAATTCGAATCCATAATCAAATCCACTCGCCAAACGACTTCAATTGACGATCGATCCTATTGATACTCAACTTTAGTACATAAATCAATTAATCATCTCTTCAATCATCAAGTTTTCATCAAACCTCTGTGCATTCGAGCTTGGCAAAGCTAGTGCTTTGCACTTGTCCTGAGTGTATCAAAAGAACACATATCAACCCATCTGGAAACGAAGTCGTGGGATTATGGATTAATCCGGGGTACATGTTTCTGATTATCATGAGGCTCCAGCTTCTGTAGTCAGCTTCCTCAAATCAATCCTATATAGCCTTTGTACCTATTGAATAACCCCATTTGTGTATTACTATGTACCTGATATCTCATCATAAATGAGGACCCGGTCAAAAATGGTCGGATGATACTGAAGTGAAAACTATATTTGTGTACAACTTTAAGATCACTCATTTCATTAAATCAGTGTTCTATTTGAATTTTTACTGCTATACTTTTCAATGCATGACTATCACCAAAAAAAACTTACTTTTTTCTTATACTGAACAATAAACTTTACCGTGATAAACTCGATTTAACAACATATTGCCAGAGAGAACAAGAGGCCCCAAAAAATGACTGATAACAATGTGTGAAAAAGATTACTCATGAGAGAGATATGCATTGACATCTTCATTATAATGCTCTACACCAGTCTTTGCATTGTTTGACTTTGTTCTGAAACGGAACAAAATTCAAGCACGTTATATCAAAGCGCTATAAAGTATGACAACTCCCTTTGAGAAAACCATTTTATGAGCTAGGGAGCAGGGATCAGGGAGCAGATTTGTGCGTTGAACATTCTCTGAAGGTCACTTATAGCATGATTTGCATTACATGGACTCCAGATGAGAGTGTTCAAAGTCATGAGTCTATTTCATTCCATTTTGACTATCGGATGTGGTCGTTTGGAAAAGACAATTTTGCGGTTCACAAGGGCTATGATGTCTAATTGGGTCTTGCTATCAGAATGCAAGGGTAAAGCTCCGAGTTTGATTTTACGAAGTAAAGCCAGTGGCGAACCAAATTCAACAATCTGGCCTTCGAGCTGTTTATTACCGATTGTTAATTAAGCTTAATTAAGCCCCTCTCGCGCGGCTGCGTCCGCGCCCCTCGAAGAGGGGCTTACACCGGACTCGTGTTTTTTGGCGGGTGAGCTCCAAAAGTTAAGTCCTCTTACGTTGTTTTTTGGACTTCCACTCAAACCCTCACCGTAGAATTTTGTGACCTTCGAGTATGTTTATCTTCATGAGATGCTACACATTCTTGTACAACTTTTATATGTTTTTGTTCAAAGCAAAGGTTTGCAAAAAGTGTTGCAAGTTTGATGAGACGTGTAGCTGCGAGTTTTCGCCGAAAAGGCTGTAAGTTTTATTGTGTCAGAAAAGTAGTTTTTTCCATTTTGTCATAAGCTTGAGGCGAGCACAAAAATTCCAAATCTTGTGGAAGGCCTGTACAGGCCCTCTTAAGCTGTTACAGGAGGACATAACAATCCAATCTGGCAACTTCCCCTGAAAGCGTCACAGAGCTGAGTGGTGGATAAAAGTGGTACAAGAATGTGTAGCATCTCATGAAGATAAACATACTCGAAGGTCACAAAATTCTACGGTGAGGGTTTGAGTGGAAGTCCAAAAAACAACGTAAGAGGACTTAACTTTTGGAGCTCACCCGCCAAAAAACACGAGTCCGGTGTAAGCCCCTCTTCGAGGGGCGCGGACGCAGCCGCGCAAGAGGGGCTTAGTTAAGCTTAATTGTTAATATAGTTTTTTTCTACAATTCAACAAAACAGTTATTAAGTCAGGAACTTTAGTTCTTTCTGAAAAGTCCAATTGAAAGAAAACAACAAGCTTACTGGATCGGAGACGTCGAGTTTTCCAATTTCTAAGCCTGCTCAAGCTGAAACTCATCAATATCCTTATCATGACTTGAGATTTTGAGCTTGCCTTGCAATTCGACTATGATCGTTCCTCCATTGACAACGGGACATATCGAATCGGTCGTCACACTCTACACAGCCTCCGAAGGTGTGACAGATGTAGAAAGCCTCATCTAAGCTGGCGAGGATCTGCGACAATACAAAGAAGCTACGAGGTGAAATTGAGCTGCGGACGTCAATCATCAGATGTTATAGCCACTCAGTAGGACATGGATAAGTAAGTGATGCAAGTGTCTGAATTTTAAGATTCGAGCTGAAGTTTCATTCTGCAGAGCATCGCAAGGTGAAAAACTTCCCAGCTATGGGTCGGGTCCGGGATACTAGTTCAGGTGAACAATTTTTGAAGAAAAGTGATGTATATTCAAAGTACTGCGCTCAAATCCCAAGATCAAGCTTTGGGCCCAACACACAGTTGAAGTTGTCCTGGCACGTTGGTCAGTTGAAAAGAAAGTGATGACATGAGAGAACTTGAGCGATGAGAGTGAGACGAGAAAAGAAAAAACTTGAAGGAAAGGTGCGCACTGTGCAGCGACTTATGATGCTGCCAGCTGGCAACATGGTGTGCGGCACGGTGACACTTCAGACAGCTGGCGTGCGGCACTTGCTGACGCTCCATTTGAAGCAGTGGCCCCGCCCCGAAGCGTCCGCATGACACTACATATGGAGTGTCGCCGCCTTGCCCGGGGTGTTTAGGGACCATGAGGTGTACAAAGCCTGCTTGATGTCCGACTTTACGCCGGAAGCCCTGGTCCAGTGTTTGAAACACGGGCAACTTACCTTTTTTGGCCCATGGCTTGAGTATCCGTCAAGTTACTCGGTCGGGATCCGGGCGCCCAGTTTTATAAAAAAAACCCCGAACGGGGTCCAGGCAGCCTGTATGAGCTTCGGGGCGGGGTCCGGGCAGGCCACTACTCGACGGATAGTGGCCGGGGCTCAGGCTGAGTGAGAAGTGAGAGGCTGTGAAAGGAGAAATTGATTTGATTGTCATTTTTTGTATAAAGCCCTTGTTTAGTAAATACGATGGACATGTTGTACTTGAATGTTACTTGGCTTGGAGTAGATGATCGTTAAAGGAAGATTTGAGAACTTCAATACTCGTGCTGTGCAGGATAGCATGTCCTTATATGAGAGCACGACTTTTGATGTATGAGCCTATGACTCATGAGGGTTTGACTGGGGTGTTTTTCAAACCCTTATAAGTATCTTATTTTCCTGCGTACAAAACTCACCTTGACCCAAAAAATGCCACCTTATTAGTTCATTCTTCGCCCGACCACTTTTTTTGTTTGAACATTCACCCTGAGGAAGATCATCAAGACATTGCTTGAAAAAATTGTATGTATCACCTGTACTACACCTCAAGTCTGCGTGCTGCAGCCTGCAAGTATTTAAAAGGTCTGTGAGTTTGGAAAATCACCAGAATTTGTTGATATCAAATCAATTCAACTAACAAGATTGAAGACAAATTGGAAAGTTTTGCCTGCACAGAATGTCACAGAGGATAGAATTTTTAGAAAAGTTTGGGCTCCAATGGCTTGGTAGACATCTGGATTTGGAGGGAGAGACTCACAAGGGTGGCTGTGTATGTAGGATGAGCACTTTGACAATCAAATTTATTTCATTACACACATTAAGACTTGTGAATAATGCAGTCCTTGGCACCAAAGCATTCTTCCAGTTGGGGTAAGGAGAGATGTTGGATTGAAAAATGTCCCATTTAAACCCTCACAGGCTCACAGTCAAAAGTTGTGGATACAGTTGTTATCACCTAGAGTCAGACTCAACCACAGCCTGATCTGGTTTGGCCCTGGCCCAGTCCAAAATATTGATGAGCTCTATAAGTCAATGACTAATTTGGCCAAGAGGCACTTACATAGTCAGGTTAGAAGGCCCCCCACATTTACTATGAATTGATACACATAGCTAAGGAGTTCAAAGCCTTGCTAAGACACACAGAGACTTTCCTTAGAGCATCCACATCTGGCTGCCAAAAACTGTGACATACATAAATTTGGTGTAAATGTATCCAAAGCCATTAGAGAATCTGTGGCAGTCCTTGTATTATGAGGGGTCAAAATTAGACACTTGGTTGCATGGTTTGGGTGTAGAGGCTCAAGAAAAGAGTGTGTGGACAGTGAAGCACTGAAAATTTGGACGGAAAACCTCAATTTAATGCTTCAGTATGCTTTTGCTCTGACATTTACACTATTGGACTGAGACTTTTGACACCATGTTCTGTATTTCTGGTGGATGCATGGGATGTCAAGAGTCCCTACAAACCTTCCAGATATGGAGACTCTTGATCAAAATTTATGGGCGCTTGATGTCCCACACCATACTTTGAGATGATTGTGGTGTTGTCATGATCTCATATGTTTCACATACTGAACATTTGTTATACAGTCAAACCTGTGTAACTGTAGTGATATTTGTTTGTATCACTACAGTGGTTTAGGGTTTAATTATTATTGTTAATTATGATTATTATTAATACTACCTAATTACATATACATGTTATGTAATTTATGTAGCATAAGCATCTTAACTCTTGACACTGAGTTATGAGGTGTAATTAGTTTTTTATTACATATTACATATGATTCCAAATGTATATGTATATGTAGTTAGGATGTATATGTGGTGTATTACAAGTTACATATGTTTTGTAAGGTTTATGTATATGTAATTAGTTGTCTAAAGGTGGTTATCTATGTTGCAAGTTAGTCTTTGGGTACATACATATGTACCCAGGGCTGACAGTATTGGCCTGTGTTTCCTCACTGTACCACTGTTAGAGAGCCTCCAAGTTTCTGTCTTCATCCAAGATTTTCTTATACGTTCTTGGGTGAAGGTGAGTACTTGAGGCTTTGTGGGATTCTGTGGAGTGATTCAAGGTTTAGTCCCAATCAAAACTAATCCCTGCTCTGACAGGTGATTGCCTTATTGTAGTAGTTCCAACCCCCCAAAACAAGTGCAAGCACCTCCACCATGGGTGGTTGGGACCATTGTGGATGCTCCTATCTCCAACTTGACTTATGCAATTCTCTATGTGTACAAGCCAAAATAGGCCAAATTTGTTCTTTTTCTGCTTGCACCCTGAATCCTTCTATGCCACACTGCTCCAATAAACTCCAGGTTGTACAATTGGCCTGTCCACAAATTGTACACCTCAATTCTTGACTAATCCATAACACACCTCCCAAATTAGGCTACAAGCTGTACTATAGGGAACCACATTTGGCACCTGAGTCAAATTCTTCCCTAAACAATATGTGCAAACCCCCATATATTACAAATTTATGGCACAGCTGTGAAGGATCTTAAGCCACAGGCTACCAAAAAATGTTTTTAGGATGAGAACTTGGTCTTACAGAGAATCCCCAGGAATGCACTAAATTTGCGCTTTACATATCAGTTGCACAGAGTTAGGAAAGTGCTTGAAGTATAAGGGCCCGTTTGGCTGTTTTCCCCAAAAGTTGTTACACAAAAACAACTTTTCATTTTGCCCCATTTTCAAGGGGCAAAATGAAAAGCTGAATTTTGGTTTTTGCGTTTACCAAACAGTCGACCAAAAAAGGTCAACAAAAGATCATTTTGATCATTGTTGACCTTTTGATCACTGTTTGACTGTTTGGTAAAGATGGTTTGAAAAGACTTTTCAAATGAAAACTTGAAATTTGATCAAATCATCTTTAAAACCATTGATCACGGTCATCAACGACCACAATCATCCTCCTCATCCCAACTTGAGTTGTAACACTCCTTGCTAGTCTATGCAATCAAAACATGAAAACATTGCTTAAAGTTCAATATTTACAACCACATTGAAACAATCTGTAACCTTTCACCTGTCATTAGTACTGTTATTGATTTTAAAGAAGGCTGTAAAGCGTTTAATCAATTGTTTTCTTAACTATTTTGCCAACCAGATTTGTTCCTCTCAATTCATTATCAAGTCACTTTTTCACATTTCAATCACTAAAAAAAGGGACAGTCACTATTACATTTGTATCAGCATGTATATTTACAGATGTATTTAATGATATTGTATATAAAGGCTTAATTTTTTTTATTTGAGATCATACAGTCACTGAATTTTTATATAAAGGTTTGATATTTTTTATTTAAGATCAGAACACAATTTTGATGTAAAGGTTTAATGATTTTTTACTTAAGATCAGACAGTCACTATAAGTTTAATCAAAGTTGTTAACAAAAACTTGTATATTTCAAGATTAATCTTAAAGGTAGATGATAGATAAAGAAAAGAATAGTTACAGTCAGTAAGTGTGTATTGAATAAATGATACAAAATTAATCTACTTACTTTTTTTTTGTAGGATGTATTGGAGCCAACCATCATGCTCACAGGCTGGTGTATTGACATAAGTTTCCGCACTGAGAGGCTTTTCAGTAAATAAATCTAAAGCAATGTAGTGTTGAGTGTTTTCAAGGGATGATTTGTAAATTAAGGAAACAGCTGAAGCGTGAGTTGAAGGCTTTTCAGCTTGAATCATGTTAGCTGCATGGTCGATCAATGCTGAATTGGAAGCAAAGGAACTTTGGATAGTGGAGCCAAACTCCTTCATATCAGTCAACATCCCATTGCGAATTTGAACACCTGATTGTTCCTTTGCTTTAACCGGAGCACAAGCAGCTAATGCTACCTTAGAAGTACGGTGTTGCTTGGCTGCCAGAGTTTCATCCAAGTCTGAATTGGCCATGGGCTTGAAAGCAGTGTCCATCAATTCGGATGCGTCGTCAGAAGGTGGTGATTTGGGGGAAGGATGGAAATTGGGTGGTTGAGAAGACAATCAATCAAAAGGATCCTTGGGCTTGGCTGATAAAATGTGATGGCATGTCCGTTGGAGCTGGTTCGGGCTTATTGTTGATCAAAGTTAAAGCTAGCTCGGTTTTGTCAGTTTTATTGACAATGCCACCCGTGATGTATTTTCCCGTAGCTTTGTGACCCTCCACTAGGGTAGCAATCACATCAAATAACGGGAATGGGTGTCCTCTGCATCGGAGGTAGCCTTTTGATTTTCTAGTCTAAAAGATTGAAAGAACCAGTCAGTCAAGTAAAAAAGATAGAAAATATAAAAGAAACATTGAAACTTACATTCTGAGCCATGATTGGTGCCCAAACCTCATCAGGCATCGTAACACATCCATCCTCCCACCCAGCACCACTCAGCCCATTCAAGTATTTGTAATCATCGTACAATGGAGATAACTGTAAAATCAAAAGAATATCAATTTGGAGATAATGGATAAAGATGAAAAATAAAGGACTTACAAAATACCAGTGATTTTTACAAGCCCTCATGGTTTTAGGTGTACTAACTTGAACTACAGTATCACCAATTTTTTTTCCCTCACTTCCTGCAAGTTTCTCCACAACCTTAGTCCAAGTGGTAGTCTTGAATCCATGAGCTGTGGTAGCATTTTTGGGGCCAATTGGCGCATTGGCAGGTTGTGCTCAGCAGTGAGAGCTC